>NC_056744.1:777198495-777498495 GCF_019279795.1 Protopterus annectens
ATGCGACTGAATAGAGCTGGAGTTCTTTCAGTCTGGCAGCATAAGACATATTTTTGAGACCCTTTATCCTTTTGGTGAGGAACTTTTGGGGCCTTTCCAGCTGCTGCAGGTGTCGGGTCAGATACATTCCGAATGGGGCATTGTACTCAATCATAGGTCTAATGAGTGATGAGTACAGGGGGACAATGACCTCCCTAGATCTAGATGTGAATCCCTTCATGATCAGGTGGGCAATGTAGAAGGTTTTCCTAACTACTTTGGCAACATGAGTGTCAAACGAAAGGTTACTGTCAACCTGGGTCCCCAGATCCCTGATGACTTCTTCTGTGCTCAGTGGATTGCCACCTATATGGTAGCTAGGGGTAACCTTCTTTTTTCCTGAAGGGTATGACTATGCATTTCTTGGCGTTTAACTTTAGGCCATGGCTCTGGCACCAGTTATCCGTTTCTGTGAGGCCCTTCTGAAGGATATCTGTGTCAGATGTGTTTTCGACTATGGCGCCCAGTTTGCATTCATCTGCAAACTTTGTCAGCCATAACCCTCCTGTGTTTGCTTGTACTTCAGAAAAGTAGATGCCGAACAAGAGTGGTCCCAGGACTGAGCCCTGTGGGACACCACTTGTGACAGGCTTTGAGTCTGACATGGCGCCAGCAACTCTGACCCTGTGGGTTCTGTCACTTAGCCAGTTTGCAACCCATCTTGTGATGTATGGGTTTACATTTAAGCTGATGAGTTTTTCGATGATACCTGAGTGGGGTATTGTGTCGAAGGCCTTTGCCAGGTCGAGGTAGGCTGTATGGACTGCCTTGCCCTCATCAATGGCCTTGGTGACTGTTTCAAAAAGTCAACCAAGTTTAAGAGGCATGATCTGCCTTTGACAAAGCCAAACTGGGATGGATCCAAAGTCTGCAAGTTCCCTATGTCTTTATTTATACACATATATATGTGTGTGTGTGTGTGTGTGTGTGTGTGTGTGTGTGTGTGTGTGTGTGTGTGTGTGTGTGTGTGTGTGTCTGTGTGCGTGCATGTGTATATATATATATATATATATATATATATATATATAAATCGTTTTGCACACTGCTGAGTGTTACCTTTAAGGATCCTGACATAGCTGAAGAAAGTCTTGTGATTCTCCTTAACCTGAGAGGCTATCCTCATCTCATATTTGGCCATGCTGGACTTTATTAGACCTCTTAGTTTTTTGTTTTAGTTGGATCAGAGAACTCTTGCATCTATAAGAATTAATGTTTCTGATTTTGTCCAGGACTTTTTTCTTTTGTTATATATCCTGTTAAGGTAAGGATTCAACCAGTGGGGTTTGTTTTAGGTGTTAGATTTGGGCTTTCTTCTGGTAGGTATGGCAGCCTCAATGCAGCTATTCATATCTACGGAACAACAACTTATATCTGTGGAACATTATGTAAGTGCAGTGACTTACTGATTCGAATCTGGATAAAAAAAGATACATGTTTTTACAGGGTTTATGTGAATAGTTCTGCATAGGTAGCTGTGTTCTTGGGGTTTGGAGGAGCCTTGCATTTTGAGAAACTATTGCTTAATAGGATATAGTTTGCTTTAGAATAGTTCCTAACTGTTACAAATTTAGTTGGGTATTCTAGGTTTATTTTTATTTCAAAGGAAACAGCTTTGTGATCTGACCTCACCAATGAGGACATGACAAAGGTGAGGGTGCAATGCTGTCCCATGTTGGTGAGTACTAGGTCCAATATGGTTGATTATCTGGTTGGAATATGCACTATCTGGTCCAGGGTGCTCATGTTGATAAAGTCCAGGAAACGTTTCACCTGTGAGTTAGAGGCAGTGTATACATTTCCCAGTCTATAGAGGGGTAGTTAAATTCTCCCATGAATAGGGTATTTCTTTGGATGGTGAGCACCTCCAGTAGGTCTAGGTAACAGTTGTGAGCTTCCTGAGTCATAGGAGGTTAATGGCAGCTGGCCAAGACATGGAAAGGAACCTTGTTTAGAGAAACCTGGACATGGATGAACTCCAGGCCATCATACTATTTCACCAAGCTGAAGTTGTACTTGCTGCTAACTTAGATCAAGACACTTCCACCTTTTGCCCCTGTCTGTGCTGCTGTTGGTCTAAATGTGTGGAAGGCTCTGTAGGTTTGCACTCCCAGTGTATTTTCTGTGGCTTTAAATTAAGTCTCGGTAACTTGTAGGGTCACAAGTTTCTTGTTTAGACTCCTACCATTGAGCAGTACCACCTTACGGTTGCCTTGAGTTTCTTTTTTCTATGTTGGTAGTTTTGTCATTTGACATTGACAAAAAAGGCTCTGAGGGGGTGGATAAATTGTTGCCAATATCCAAAAGCCAAGGGGAGGTAGGTGCAGACCATCCTTACCAAAGCAAAATGGTCTGTTAACCACATCCTCCCATGCTGATAGATATTGGATCCCTCTGGAGTGACACAAGAAACCAAGCTAATTATTAAAAATCAATCATTTTCTTTTCATACTGTGGCATGGCATAATCCTTGGTGAAGATAGAATCCTTCTCAATGTAAGGCACATACCTATCTGTGACACATATTCAGAGAGATCCTTAATGTCTCTTTTCATATGTTCCAGTGACGTACATCTCAGGTCATTTACACCACACCTCTCAACCTCTTAGAGCAAGAAGTCTGGACAAAGCCATACATAAAAGTGGGACAAAGGCCCCAAAACAGGAACAGTTTTTAAATATTGTTCTTACAAACTTAGAAAGTTGATAGAATAACAGGTTTTGCATTAGCATGTTCATAGGTTCATAGGTAGGTACTAGGCTATCTGCCCAAAGGCATTTATAAGCCTAGCCAGAATGTCTTTTCTGAAGGGCATGAAGTCTGAAACTTAAATGTCTGTCATTATTTTCTAACTTCAATCTTTAATGAGTTGCCCCTAACTTGGCAGAAGACCACAATTTTATGAAAAATGGACCAAAACTATGAGACAAAAATCTGGACAATCTGCAAAAATTTGTACAGTTGAGAGGTATGATTTAAACCCACATGAAATATGATAGAATCATATTGGTACTTGTGATGCAGTGACTTCAGTGCATGTTTGATATTGCAGATCATAGCTCCAAACAGGTAACTAACCATTGTCTTTGCCTAGCAGCATGTGTGATTCACACAACAGAATTCCCTATGACAAGAGTACAAGGTAAAGTGTTGGCTTGTCTTATAGGGTTTGTTCTTGGGGGAACATTGGATGTAGGCTTGTGTATGGTGTTAGTTTTTACTTTTAGTGTGTACTTTCATGATTGCTGAGGATAAATGTTGATGTTTGATGGCTTATGAGGCGTTTGAGGTTTAGGAAAGTTTCTTTTAAGTACCTCAGTGTAAGAAAGTCTATGTGCATGGTGAGCAATATGTGTGAAGGATGTAGTGTATGTGTTCTTGACAACCTTATTTGTAAGCTATATTTTTGCCTCCAGGAAGTTATGTATGTACATGTCTCACATATTCTGTTAATTTCTTTAAGGATTAAAAGGTTGTCTGAGTACATGAGACAATTGCTACATTATCTCAGGATGCCCATAGCTACCAAGTTGGCCACAGAGACATTAAAAAATTGCATATCCATGCTGTCAGGACCTGTATTTGGGTTAGGCTATTATGGTTTTAGGGTTTTTTTTTACTGGGATCACATCAGTGGTGTCTAGGGTTAAGCCTAGATGTTAGATAGTGCTATGATTCGGTATTAGTGGTGTTTGACTCAGTTACCTGCCCTAAGCTTAGCTCTATGCAAAGCCTTTCTGTGGTATAGGTTAAAGTCCTAAAAGCATAATAGGCAACATTTACAAAGTAAGCACTTGCTAATATACAGGGTACTGCTGACCTCTGCTGTGCAGTGGGTAGCACCATTCAGACATGCTTCATTTATAGCAGACAGAAAAAAGCTGAAAACTAACTCCAGCGCCCTCTGATCAATAAATGACTGCACTATGAGCTCCCAGACGTGCTTCCCAACTCAGAGAGACCAGGTAAACACCTTCTGCCACAAGATGGATGATCCTGGAATTTGTTAATGTAAAACACAGCAAAAGTAGCTTTCAAGTGCAGATTAACAACAAACAACTAAGGGAGGCAATGGTGACACATCTCCAGTGGCATTTCTTGCCTTCTCATAGCTGTGGAGTCCATTAGCCACACAGAGGATCATGTCAGAGTGATGTCATTGGCAGGCCTCCCTAGATCTATTGTGACCACCCACAGCATTTATCATGTGTGTTGGATCTGCTCCTATTTGATTCCCCACGTAGCATTGCCCACCCATCCAATCAGGTTGCAGCCATGCTGGCACAGACCGTCTATTATAATCTCATTTTCTCTATGTGAGAAATTGTCTCTGCTATTACTGTCCAATATACAGAAGGCAGGGTTATATGCACATCTTAGAGTTTCTATAGGGGCTCACATATTGACATAACAATGTTAAAATCATATGTCAGGTGAATGGCTCCCCTCTCATTTACAGTGCATAGCTATACAAAACACCCCATGTCATGTATACCACTGTCATGTACAGATAATCAGAAAGAACATTAAACATGCCTGTAGAGCTGATCTGTATGCCCTGTCATCATCAGCATACATGTGCAAAGCTACCAGTCTATTCAACAAGTTTGTACAGGTCATACATGCAGATGTGGGATATGATCCCATGTGAGTGCATAGCATAAGTATTGGCCCAACATATAACCACCATGCCACAACTCCAGTACAATAATAATGGCATTGCCACAGTTGCATGCATATCTTAACACAACTGCATAAAAAATGGAAGATGCATCTCAGATATTATCACAGACAATGACAGAAAGCATCACAGATATGACTGTCATGATAGGGTACCCATAACCACTTCTGACATTTATAGAGAAACAAGACAATAATACAACAGCGTTTGAAAATGATCTGTTATGCAGTCATGACTACATATGACCACAAGATATAATGTAATTGCTAAGCCATCCTAATATTGCCAATATCCCATTGATTTTTATCATAACTATTTAGCATCAAAGAATATCTGTAAATCGGTCACTGAACATACAACTTGTAGAAAACCCCATGAGTCATCTTTCTCCACAAATATACCTCAGATGTTACAGGTTATTCTGCATTAACTACGGATATATGTTGATTCCATCCATACCTGTACTGCAAAGGAGCTGGTTTGTTTGTAGCCATACAACTGCATATGGGAAAAATCTTCTTGTTACTGATGGACATGTATACGTATGTATGCATATTGTGGAAGTCTACCCCCTTATTATGTAATTGACAGATTGTAATACAGAGAATTTCAAAGAACATAATGCATGAAAGCATGTTTAATTTGTTTTACAGAGCATAATATGAACATAAGTATGTGTTAATAGCACTGTTTTCTACCACAGCAATGCAATCTGGTAACAGCTTACCTTTGTAAGCTCTGATTGAGCTATACCCCAGAGTGTAGTTAACTAAGCACACATACCTATCAAGTACCATTTATGTCATGCATAATTAATGAGGTTCATTAGCATTCAGTGTTTTGGAATCCCATTTGCGAACATTCTCGTATGTTCTCGAATCTCACAGTATTACCCAATAGTGTGGCGTAAGTGCACATTGCTCAGTGCCACTGCTCAATAGCTTTCAATAAATGGAAATATCGGTAACACGTTCCCGATGCCCTGCAATAGTCAGCCACAATTCTATATGTGGCAACTTTAAAATGTAATATTGATACATATTCTTTATCATATCATTGCTACCTGCAAACTGAATGAGACCTCAGTTAACATTTTTTGGAAGGCATTTTTCTTCTTTGATAACATCAGCTGTTAAACAGCAGTGTTTGGAGAGCAATACCTGTTTGTTTAAGAGTAGCATGTAGTGACGCTTAGCTCTGCCTATAAGGGAACAAGTTGGTATGTCTACATTTTGATGCACAGTATGTTTAAATCTGGAAAGTGGACACGTATATCTGAAGCTGTTATCTTGCTTTGATATACCCACAGCATTTATTTATGGAAGTATATTACATTTATTGATATTAATGTATATTTTGAGTGTAGCTCCAAATAACTTGATTATTCATAGCATTCTTAATAATATAGCCATAATCGGTAACATTCTGTTAACATCAGCTATTTAACTCTGGGGGCAGTACCTCCTGCTGAATTCTGTTATAGGTCTGAGCATTTTTTTGGATAATAATGTATACTTTGTAAAGTGCTATAAAGGTCTGTTTTCTCATGAAGTATTGAAGTCAATAGTAGAACAACATCTTCCTCAAATTTTGTGGGTTTAAGATGGGCAGACTAACATTTGAAATGAAAAACATGGAATATGCATGTATTTTCCTAGTGATGTGCAATTTAACAAGGAATAATAGTGCTAACACATATCTTTCTGTGTCCATAATGTACAGCAACATGTTGGTCCTGTTCATAGAAGCTGTATGCTGCATGACACTTTCACAGTGCCTGAAAAATGTATGCTCTGCATTACCATTAATGTATCTGCACACAGTGATAACAAGAATGTATTTTTCCAGCTGTTTAGCTACATGAGCAATACATGCTCATACTTTGCAATCCTAAGCCAAGAGCTTTATTAAGATGATGCCATAAAATAAACTCTTTTCAATGCCTGCAAAACACACTTTTTTAGATTAAGATGTGTTAAGTAGGCATACAACAGAATTCCCTATGACAAGAGTACTAGGTAAAGTGTTTGCTTGTCTTATGGGGTTTGTTCTTGAGGGATCATTGGATGTAGGCTAGTGTATGGTGTTAGGTTTTGCTTTTAGTAATTCTCAAGGTTAGAGTTTAGATGTAGATTATAGTTGCAGGTTTGAATCTCATGTCCTCCAATCTGTGTTCAAAGATGTTAATACCTGAATATAAAAATGACAAGTTTGTATAATGCTTATCTAATGTTCTTCAGAATGAAATGTCTACAAAGCGTGTTGAGAAATGTATATCAGTGTTATTGGAGGAATACGTTTTTCAAGCATTCAATTTTTTTAATTTCAGGTGATGAAGATCATAGTCAAAACAAAGCCATGTACATCAAGCGGTTGCACAGATTTGAGGATCAGAGGAGGGAGAGAGGTATGTTGATTATTTTATGTATTTTATGAACTGAAATGCATCTTCCCCTGTTTTAGGCCTGTATTTTTCACAATAACATGTTTATTGATTAGAATGTAGGAATACCCATCATGCATCAGTAAGTTAAGTGAAATCATCACATGGTAGCTCTGCTTATAACCATGGATAAACTCTAATAATGTTAATTTTTTTATGCATCCTTCAGCACATTTTTTTCATTTTTTGTGTACTCTAAACCTAAATGACAGTTGTTTTTGTGTATTTGTCACACATCATTTAGGGTGGATGGTTTATATGCAAGTATAAGTGATTTGATTAGTGATTTTTTGCTGTATGGTTTGATACACTTGTTTGTCTGGTTTTGTATAGCCTGTGTATTCACAGATTAAATGGTTGTCTGCTGTGTCAGTGTTTGCAGACTGTGTGTCATAGCCTTCAGTTCAACATTAGTATTGTATCTGCCTCAGACACCTTGGATGTTTTTGTAGAAAAACAGTTATAGGTTAGGTTGACTGGCCCTTAAGCAGATATTCATTTGACTTCAGCAGTTCATATTTAGCACACCCTCTAGGTCAACCCTGGTTTTGCATCTGCTTCATACACCTTGGTTGTTTTTGTAGAAACACAGTTATAGTCTAGGTTGACTGATACTTGAGCAGGTACCTGTTTGATTGCAGCAGTTCATATTCAGCACACCCTTCAGGTCAGCATTGGTATTGCATCTGTCTCCTACCCCTTGTGTGTTCTTTTAAACACAATGCTATAGCCTAGTTTGACTGACAGGTGAGCAGATACCCATTTGATTCCAGCAGTTCAGTATCAGCAAACATATTCACAACATTTTGTTTTTGCACATATGAGGTCACTGCCAGATTCTTCTGAGAATGACATTGATGATGATGATGCTGAGGCACCTGGACCTGCCCCTGCCAGAGACATTGTGCCTGCAACCTGGAGGAGACATCAACATAACCGTGATAGAGATGATTTTTGGGAGGGGATCCAAAGAACAAGACCTATGTATTCCGAACACAGATGAGGGATATGATGGGGTCCTTCTTTGAGGCTATGGCATAGGCTATGTCGGATTCATTCAGGGTAATAACTTGTGAGATTATTCAAGAGTCTGATCCCCATCAGCCTGGTCCTCCAGTCAATAAGTATTGTTTCTGTGCTCCACTTGTGTTATGCTGACAAAATAGTGATTGCCATTTCATTGATTGGACTGTATTTGCACTCTTCTCTATGCAAACTATGTATTTGTCATGCTTATGTGTTATTATCTTCTGACATTTACTTTGGTTTCAATGTATGCATGACATACATTAACACATAACACTTTCCACAGACATTCAACTGTCCATGCATCATGGCAATTAACCTCCAGATAGTGCTGCAAGAGGTAGCCAGTAAACATGTATGTAACTGGGCCCACTGACAGACAACATATGTTGTTCATATTCCATCAGTAACAGTGTGATATGCCTTGGATTTCTGTTTTGCTATATCAGATATGTGCAACATTCATGTCATTCCACATATTTTTGGATGGCAGTTGTCATGATGTCCCACTGTCATAATGTGGTGTTGTGTCATGGTTTGGTAATACTGATACTGTGTGGTATTGTATACAGGTATATCCTATGTTTAGTCCTGTTTTGCTGACTGCACCAACCAGCAATGTAATGTTAATCTGTACACAGTGCTACAGATAACACATTCGTTCACACTACATTACACCATGTTTGTTGTATGTAGCATTTCCACAAGCATGATGTAGTGACATTGGTGTATACCTTCCAGAAATAGTTGTACACATTACATGACTGTAAGTGTGTGTGCACATAGTCAGATACATACTGGAACAGAAATGTACCATTGACATGTAAGCATTCAGTGATTTACTGCTGATGTGCTGTAATGATGTTCACAAGAGTGTCCCCTGCTCCATAATGAGCAGGATGGTAGACATACACATGCATTTCTTTAGCTGACATTTGCATAACAGTATATGTGTATGTGCTTTTAATTTTTAGCTCGCTTGCCTATGCATGTTGATGTGACATGATTGCACATTATTGTGTATGTGTGTTTTATACATGTCCAGTTCTGTGGACATCAGTGATCCATCTGGTCATTTAACATACATTTTCCATTTGGTTCATTATATGTCTGTGTGGCTTCTACAGTACCTTGTGTGCTTTACACATACATTTGCATTGTGTCAACTTACCATGTCCTGCTTCATCCTGATGTAGGCCCAGGATGTCCACCTCCCTCCCATCTTCATATTTCCCTATTATTTTTTGCAGGTATGATTGCCTTTGTTAAAACTACTGTTCATTGCCATTTATTTAATCTGACTTAGTGAATATGTTCCAAAATAAATGTCCATTGTACGATGCAGATCATATGCACACAAGATGCTGTCTAATGCTTGTAATATGTCCTTGTTCTCATTACAGCTGTGTGTTACCCAGTGTAGTTTTTTTTCACATCCATGTGCAACCTGCTATATTCATTGTGCTGTGCTGTTACATTTTTGAATATATTATTACATGTCATTGGTGTATGTGTATTGACCTTGATTTCATGTATATTCCATTTATGCCACTAACAGATGCACACACACACACACACACACACACATATATATATATATATATATATATATATATATATATATATATATATACATACATATATACACATCTACAGCTGTGTGTTGCCTTTTCCATGGCATATGTGTGTAACATACATGCATTCCATTACACATTTGTTTTGGTTGTGTACACCTATATGTGTATGTAGTAGTGTTTGTTGCTCTTCTGCAGTACTTCTGTTTGGCACTGTGCTTGGTTGTTTGCCTTTCATATGCATGGTTGTAGATTTAGTTCTGTCCTCTGAAGTTATCTATCATTGTTAGACTTGCATTTACTAGTCTTTGATGTTTCTTGGTTTACATGTCACTGCTGACGGACTAATTGGATATGTGTATATTTATCCAATGGGTACTGTGATCCTACTTTATTATCCTTAAGCACACATCTACCATTGCTCATACACATTCTTGTATGACTGCACACAATTTGAGACATGTAACATGATAATGCATAGGAAGATATGTCTTTATGCATTTCACCATGGCTGATATTCATCCCCACCCTCTTTGTCAACTTTTCATGCCCATGTTGAGCAGTGTGCTGTCTGTGCAACTTACTTGTCCTTACTGTTTTTTTTTCCCAGCCTTTGTCTATCTTGTGTTGTGTTATTTGTCCTATCAGTATACCTGATGTGATTAACTTCACCTCCTCTTTCCCTATGTTTACCTTTCCTTCTGTTCTTAAAAAAAAATGGGGTCTATTCCCACCAAAAATCATTGCCCATGCCTCTCTGACTTTTTCTCAGATTTTCCTGTTTAAACATCCCTCTTATGTGTCCTTCTTATTCACCCATACGTCACGTCTTCTTTTCTATCTTCTACTTTCCTTGAGTGTGTGTCACACAAGAAGTCCCAAACCCAGTGTGAGCAACTGTTAACTATGGCAATGTAAACATGATTCCCCCTTCACCTTAATTTTTTTTTAGTAGGAAATTTACAGATTCAGTCAGAATCCGTAAATCCAAGCCAACATATTTTAATGGTACGCGTATTCTGTAGATATCCATCGTTATCTCTGAATTTACTGTAAAGAATTATGTAAATATATATATTATAAATATCCTTACAGCTTTGAAGCATGTATTATAAGTTAATAGACGACATAGTTGTCTGAAACATTTCTGTGTTTACTCCAGCAAATATATGTTAGAAATGCCATGCGGCTTACATTGGGATAGTTGGCATTGTCAATGGGCTTTTGTTTTTGTTATTATAATGGCATCAGTTACATTCTATATTTGTCCTTAACCTTACTGTACAAATTTTGTTATATTTCTATACAAATATCAGGATTCTTGAATTGCTATCATCTTTCTATAACTTGGTACTGTACAACGTGACTGGACAACCATTTCTGATAAACTGTGGATTACTTGCTCATTTCTGTAGTGTGCCATTTGAACTATGATACTCCACTGTGCGCTGAGCTGTTCTGAGTTTCTTGACATACATTAACATATTACAATGTTATCTGCAAGTTTCACGCTGATATTGGCATAATATGCTGGATTCTGCAAACTTTACTGAATCCGGACCGATGTTTATATTGTGGTGAAGAGGGAACTGCTGAGCAAGTGTTTTTGTAAAAGCGTGATACAATTATGGGAAAGGTTGTGTAAAGAAATTTTTTTGAAGATATTGAAAAAATGGAAAAGATGAATATGGACATGGTTAAATATGGGTATTATGAAAATAGAAGTAAAATATTTTAAAAGAATTGATACAATTATGGCTTATATGGAATGAAGGATAAATGATTATTATGATTAATGGAAAATGGATTTTGGTAGTAATATTGAATAAAATTAGATGGTGGCTATGGAAAAAGGAGTGGGGGTCTAATAAGGATAGAAATTTGATATAAAAATAGATGAATGAGTAAGTAAAAGAAGGATATGGAAAATTATATTTTGTAAATATGTAAATAATCGGTAAATACTGCTTTACTTGTTTAAGTAAAGGACCCCTACTCTTTTTGATAGCTGCCATGGGATCTTTTACATCCACCTGAGTTGCCACTAACTCAAGCAGATTGGGCTTTGGTTTAACATCTCATCAGATGGGCAACACACTCAGGAGTGCAACACCCTTTTATGCTTCACTACAGTGTCAGCAATCAACCTACCTGGTGTAGGAATAGAACCCACAGCCTTCTGCACTAAAAGTGAATGTGTTATCTGTTTTTCCATTGCTAGATGATACTGTATATACAACTGAATGGGTCTATGTTTATAAAGAAAAATCAGTAAATCTAGGAGGAGCAACGTTAACTATGAGGTGAAAAATCATAGTGCCATGCCTAAAGCATTTGAGAAGCATACACAGTAATGGACTAATCAAAGCAGTCTTCCTGCCAAGTATGGTCCTCAGATTGTGCTGCCATGATTTATTGCTGATTTGGATCCTTGGATATCTAGAAATAGTAAGCCTGTGAGAGTTCCAGAATTTTATTGAGTAAATAGTTGGAAGCCGCCGTCTCTTGCAGCCTGTCATTCCTTCACAGTATGACCTCCAGATACATAGTTACAGTCAAAGAACCCTATCAGTGATGCAGTCATGTCTGTAAAGAACCACAAATAGCCTCAAATTTAGCCAGGATCTCCTTCAGTGGTAGGACGGTTAGATCAAGGAGCTCCTCACACTTTGAGAAAAGTCTGATCCATATCTTTACTTGCCATTTTAAAGCTTCTCATGTGATAGCACAAATTTTTAATAGGAGATAATGTCACCAGTGATGGCTGCATTTAGGAAACACCTTGCAATTAGCAGCTTTCTGATCATCCATGATGGTATATTTGGTTTGAGTGTCACATTCTGAAAGTAAACATTGCCAAACAGTATATGAAAGAAAGTATCACAGCCCTTTTCTTACTTATTGGACAAAAGCTATTGCCAGGGGATTTTCTTGCAAACCAACATGTACATGCTCATAATAAGGATTTGCTATGAAACATCACTTCTCTCTTGTCTGAGGTGCAACACATCAATATATATATATTTTTGTCTGCTTTTTTTGTATGATCCTTCTCAGCTGCTTTTGCCTCTTTGTTACAGTAAAAATATGTTTTTGGTTGTATGTAACCCAGGGCTGAGTCTAAAAAAAAAATTACATAGCTCAACAAATAAAAGTAAATAAATACAAATTTTAGCTACTGCCTTATGTATTGTTTAGCAGTACATTTATATTCTCTTCAGTCAGTTCAGACGCAGTGGATGAATGTGCCTTCTAAGAGTTGACAATGTTCTACTTTGAAGTTTTGCATGGTCTATGTCAGTGTGATAATGTTTGCATAAGTAGGTGCCATTTAGACTCCCATAGTAATACCCCTCTTTCTATCTAAAATATCATATCTGCTTGGAAAAAATTATAGATTTGGTATAATCTGATTTCAGATTAAGTACGACATGTAATGCAGAATTCATCATGTGTCTGTGACCTTCACAGCACATTTTATGTATATTATCTGATACTCCAGTACATTTTCCAAGTGGAGTATTTCCTGCCTTGAGTCTACATATGTTTGATCCATCTGTGGGCTTCTGTCTAAAGTACAAGACCCTATAATGCAGACCCCAAACTACAAAAATTAAAATCTGACCAGGGAGAAACACTGAATTCGAAAACTCACTGCAACAACGTTAAAACATTTTTGCAGTGGGGCTTTCTCCCTGTAATATTGTATTGCAGAATAGTAGGGATACTCAAAGTTATTACAGTCTTGGAATTAGTATATCTTTGCCCTATTGTCACTTATGAGGATTACAGTTATGGTCCAAAGGTTTTCACTTGGTGCTTCAGTTTCTTGCCACATCCCAAAAAACATGTCATTAGGTGAATTGGTGTTGCTGTAGAGTACTGGCTTACCAGCCATTTCACGCAGGAATGGGCATGGTCAGAGTGATTGACATGCCTAATGCCTGTGATGTCGCATGCAAGTGATGAATGACTGGCATGTCATGCAAATTTGCCAGTGACATCATGCATACATTGATTGGTGATTAGTTTCTAAAGTACATTCTGTCTTCCTCAATGTAGTGTGATCTCGGAGTTGGTACATTGAAGTAGGGGGGTGCAGGGTGGCGTGCCCCCCCATACAAAAGCAAAGAAAAAACAGTAAGGTAAGGATGCACATCCTGGGAACTCCCCTGTCGCTACTTACTTACTTTGCAAAAGCAAAGGGAAAACAGTAATGTAAGGATGCACACTACTTACCTTTACACCAGTGTTTACCTTTGAAATACGTAAGGCCATTCTTGCAGTACTGGGTTACAAGCAAGTCAACTTTACAACTTAGATAGATTGGGCTTAAATAGTAGTCTACTACAAACCGGCAAGTATGCCTTTTTACTTTCTGATATCTTAGAAATTCTGTTTAAATATCAACACGGTATAGTTCCTGAACTTTGCACAAATAGTTTCCGTGAACGCCCAGTTCTGCATGCATGTGCTTCCTCATCAGGATGAATAGTCATGCGGATAAGAGCCACATCATATTGGCTATTCATGAGTACATTTGGCTGGCACCTGCTACTGCACATCTGGTGAGCCAGTACACTACAACATCGCCGGTGAATTAGTAGTCCTTTAGCTTGTTCAGTTCATAGATAGACGTGTGTGTGTGTGTGTGTGTGTGTGTGTGTGTGTGTGTGTGTGTGTGTGTGTGTGTGTGTGTGTGTGTGTGTGTGTGTGTTTGCAAATATATTTGTGTGTGTGCATGAACACCCACATATGTTTACATTAGTGTGTGTGTGCATTCATGCCTGTGTGTGTGTGTGTGTGTGTGTGTGTGTGTGTGTGTGTGTGTGTGTGTGTGTGTGTGTGTGTGTGTGTGTGTGTGTGTGTGTGTGTGTGCATCTGTATGTCCTGCAATGGACTGACATACTGACTTCCAGTTCAGGATTAGTTAACTGTCTTATACCTATTGAGTGCGGGTTAGGTTCTGGGTCCTCCACAATCATTAGAAATAAATGAATGAACTATTCATTTTTTACATTTTATTGTTTATTTCCGAAGTAATAAATGCAACTTTTGAGTTATTGATTCTCACTTTTGTCTTTCATTGCAGGTTGTCATATTTACTTTGAAAATGTGATGCTCTGAAATTCTATATAAACAGGCTGTTAAATTAAACATTTGTGGAGACTATGATGTCTCTACTCTGGGCCAGTGATCAAGGAGCCTCAATTCTCAATGAGTCTCAGTTCTCACCACTGACATTGGTGGAGAATGTTTACTGAGACAGAAATAGACACACACAGTATTTTTAGATGCAGCTCTCAGCACCAAGTACAATTTCCCTTAAGAGCACACAGGGAATGCACACTCAGTCCTGGGGTTTGGCTTTCTCTCCAGGCTACAACTAAGACTCTCCACTGACACAGCTATAGAGCTGAGTCCTTAGCCGTGTGTTTCAAGACAAGTCCACAACCACCATTTCTGTGAAATCAGTGCTCTCAGAGTTCGTGTTCAAATTAGTTGACACAGACACACTCTGTTGGGATTTGATTTTCAGACACAGACACACACACACACACACACACACACACACACACACACACACACACACACACACACACACACACACACACACACCTACCTGGGAAAGGTTGGGACGGCTTGCCCTCTTTACCACCTCCACCCAGACTATAAGGTAGAACCAGCTATTCTAAGAGTCCTATGAGGGTACCCAATTACTCTTAGTAAAATTAATACTTATACAAATGGTAGTGGTAACCAAGCAACAAGACTTTCAGGAATGTAGAGCCACAGTGCCATTAAATAAATGCAAGGGCTCTCAAAAGTTAAGTATTTTTTGAAGGACCAGCCACAATGAATGGTATAGATTTATTTAATAATAAATAAAAAACATGAAAATACTGAATATCTATTTACAATAATACTGAATATCTGTTTACAATAAACAGAGTTTCAATTCACAGGAAATATATAAAAAACAAAGATGGAAATACTCAGATACAGAAAAAACAATATTTAGCTGATCTTCCTATATTTTCCTAACTGACTGAAAAATTACTGTTTCTAGTTATTTACTAAAGCAAGGCAAAATTAAGTGGTGAATGTCTTTGTTGTCAGGTCCAAGACAGAGTGCATCTATCACATCTCCCACTAGTACTCAAATACAATTTCAGTGCTGGCTACAGAATGACATCACATCTGGTCACCTGACTCTGTGGTTCCCACACTACCCCCTCACTAGCAACTTTGCCAGGATTTGGCACAGTTGTGTCACAATACACACACAGAACATTGCTAAGGCTTAATACAGCATCTGGAAACTATAAAACAATTCCAACACGCCCAGCCTTCCTGCAGAAAGGCTTTCCACAGACATTGCATCTCTGTCTCCATTCAGACCTGTGAGATAAAATCTTTATGGCCTAAACCAAGTCATTTCATTTCAGGATATGTTTCTTAAGGTTAGCTGGGCTGAGCTTAACCCCATTCCCTTCCAGCATCCTCTGCTAAAATATATACATTTAATCAGTTACAACAATACAGTCTGACATACATGTATATTTCTTTTCTGTCCAGCAGAAGCCACTGTTGATACATTATTAACACAAGCATCTGTAGAAATCAGTTTGATATTCAAATGACATGTATTTCTTTACAAAGCTCCAGTTAGCTATGCTGGCATATGTTACACATGCACTGTCCTACTCCCGCTAGTACAGCTGGCACTACCTCACATTACCACAGAGACATCCAAAGCTAATTTGTCATTTACTCCTTCAAAAGGGATACATTATTGTTATGAAACTCAAACTGTTGTGATGCCACATATTTGTTTGTTTTGCTAGGATCTTTGCAGCTAGATCTTGTATGCATTTTCTTTAGGAAATTTTTTCTTCCAAGTGAAAATGATACTGTTTCACACTCTCAAGGTGTTTAATTGTGTAGTCTTTTTTTTTCTTGCTGTTAAAAAAAAGTATATCCTAAGCATAAATTTTCCTCATGACAGTGTGTTTTCCTCCTTACAAAATGATTCCTAGACTGCCATATATAAGTAAAGTATGATGTAGCTTTTTGTAACTTTCTTTGTGATTTCATAGCTATTTGACATATTGAATATATACCACAACAAGCTTGCATAAAATCTTGCAGTACTTTCTTTAGAAATGTATCTCTCATATCATACAACCTAGCGTATTTTAGATTTTTGGCCTAAAAAGTTTACAAAGTAAGGTGTTTGCAGCAATGCAGTTTTGCATTCCCATCTGTTTGGAACTATACACCTGGAGTTGCAGGCTTACTAAAAACAGACAAATTAGTTTTGTGTCAGAGCTGAAACACCAGCTGAGACTGGAACAGCATGAAACGTGATATTTCTCAAGTCTGAGACAATGAGAATGGAAGTTCTTTCAAGTATTACTCCTTTTAAAGGCATTTAATGTCAACATTCTCTGTAGCTGAATAAACTAGTTTATTACAGTACTTGTAAAAGAAAGTTGAGAACACAAAATTGTGTTATTGAAGTAAACAAATCACATCAGTATGTCTGTCCCATCAGGTCATTTAGAGTTAGAATAAAACAAAAATTACTTACAGGTAGTTACTGTGTTTCAGGGAGATTTCAGTTGTATAGAACGTCAGGATAAGATAGAAAAATATGGTCCTCAGTTGCTGCTAATGGTAGCCCTTTAACTTCTGTGACTGGTAGTGCCACATTCCTCATACCATATTATTTCTCTTTAACAGTGCTGTTTAGTTTGATCTTGTTTTTTGTCATGCCCTCAGCGCTCCTTTTATTTAGTTTTCTTCCTTTCTCATCCTCCAAAATGCAGGCTTGGTATTCCATGGTTATATTCTGTGATACATTTGCTTTAACATTTAAAACGTCACTCCTCCATCTCCAACTTCATTCCTTCTGAATAATTAGCTACCTCTGTGCTTTGTGAAGCACATACCTGCTCTTTTGTCAAATTATTCTTGATAGTATGTCTCGTATCCATTAACAAAGATTTATAGCTCATTCCTTACTTTATCTTACTTTGAAATAAAAATACTGATGATGTCATATGACCAACTATAGCAAGAATGTCATAAAACTAGTATCCTTTATTCACTTCCCAACTTTAGAGTTGCATTTGCCGAGTGTATTAAAGATCACTTCCGTTGCTTATTATAAAATAACATTACTAACTTTGGACAATTATTAAAAATGATTCACTAATTAGTAAAATCTGACAATGTCATGCAACCTGTCCATTTTTACGGAGGTCTGCCTTTGGAATAGTTCACTTTTTAAGTGCAGTTTATATATACAAAGTGCAGACTCTGTCAAAGAATGCTTCTCAGGCCCTCACCATTTGTATCAAACAAACAACTTACTCCAACTTAAATGTACATCCCATACCTTCATTAAAACTATCGATGATCTTCAAACTCTGTTCTCCATCTGAGGACAACCTAACTGCTGCTGCTATCAATAGGCAAATTACCACTCTTATAAAAGGTAGCATTCAACTCTCTGAAAGTATCCAGTAGTCATTGTGCCCCTAGATAAATATAGGTCTACCAGTGATGTTGATAATTTTAGGTAATTTGTTTTATTAATTCCTTTATCCAAAATGCTGGAAATTGTTTGGTTACCTTCAGTTGGTGCAGCTAACCCTGTCAGCATATACTCTGAAATATAACAAGATTATATTAAACCACTGGACTGATACTGCCCTCCTGGGTCCTGTTGGATACCTGCATACTTCACTGAATCAGGGTAATGTTACTTAATTAATTAATGTATTTATTTATTCATTCATTATTCATTTATTCATTCATCATCTGATACCTTGTTATCTTTAAATGTAAATTGTAAACTGTTCACCACAAACAAGTCTTTACAGTGGTAGTGTTAGGTCTTACACTGGATTTTGTAAGTCATTAATAAAGACAGTAAATAGTTATGTTTATAATATTTTGTAAACAACTTAATATCTCAGTAACCACTCAACTTAGACACTAGTGTCCACAGCATTTTGTTTGCCCAGCTGGGAGCTTATGTATGAAACTAAGCACTCCTGTCTATGTTGTTTGATTTTTGTGATGTTTTTAAAAAGTATGAGAGTTACGACCATATAAATTGTATATGATCAATTAATGTCTCTTGTTCAGTATTAGATATTGGTCAGATATCATAGCAGCTGTATTGTACATCATGTAAGCTTTAAGATGAACTGTTTAAGTAGCTTGTATGTAAAACGGTTTTGGAATTACTTAATGGAAATATGAACAGGCTATATTAGATGTCTAGAGGAGTCAGTAGGATAACACTGCAGACACAACTGTAGGCTTCACTACGCTGGAATGAGTTTGTATTTTCTCAACGTGGTTACAATAAAATGAGAAAAAAAAATCTAACCCAGAAGTAAACTGTAATTTAAAAGATGCTGGAATCCAAAAAATCAAGGCCATATGCAAGCATAGTTTTCATTCCTCATGTGCTAGCTAAATTGTTTTGTAACATAAAATAATACATGCATTTCCTTTCTCTCATGCCTAAGGCACTGTTTAAAACTAGTATTACCTGCAGGTGGCTGCAGGAATTAAGCAAAACAAATGCAGTTGTCAAATGACTCCAAGTTGTCTGACAAAAGAACATTGTTTACATTATTAGTTAACAATGCAGCATGTAAACATAAAAAGCATTCATGGTCTTAGAAGAAAATGTTTCTTTATACCTTTATTTATACCATATTAGGCTTCCCTATTTCACTCTTATGTGTTTGCAATGCACTTCAGATTCCCAAATATAATATATTATATATATATATATATATATATGTATATATATATATATATATATATATATATATATATATATATTTGCTTGCTGTGAAACTTCAGCTATTTTCCACAGCCCATCCACCCTCCTAGACAATCCCAAATGTGTTTCCTTGATGGCAATGCCCTCAACCTCTTGAGGAGTATGTCTTATGACCCAAATTTTACAGCTAGGTCGAGCAGACCTTATAGAGAGCAATGGACTCAGTGCATGCTGAGGGCCATCCTTCTGGAATAGCAGTCGATCCCTAATGGGAGGAGCAACATGCAATGACATCACTTTCCTTTACAAACAACTCTTGAGCTGTGTAGTTACAAGTCACCACCCACTGTTGTACATGCACTGGCTCATCCCAAAGGGAGCTGTCCATCAGTTGCTTCTTCCTATTCCCCAGCACACCCATCAATGACCCTAGAACATTTTGAACTCAGGTGACGGGGACACAGATGGACAACCTGTCTTTTCAATTAGGCTAGCTTTAAATGTGTGTTATAGTGGGGAATAAGCAGACTCTGTGAAGTACAATTTACTGAAATACACCTTAATGAAGAGATTAACTAAAAATGTCTGTCACTGAATTATGTGATCCCTCTTCAAACATTTGCTGTGATCTGTAACTGAGTACTTAACTAAGAAATATGTGGAATAGACCAGTGCACAGTATGAAATGGTAGTGTAAGTGCTGACACATATGGGCAAATGCCTCAAAGCGGCTATGTGCTTGTGTATTATTCCATCCAGGTATTGCATTGTCTGTTGTAATGTTCCATCATCTGCTAATTGTCTAATCAAAAGAGTCCCTTGGGCTCTGTTTTATAGCTGCTTCTTTTTACTGTATCAAAAGCATTATCTTCATTTATAGCAAAGAATTTAATATCATTTTATATACAGATAATCTGGCATTTTTACATGTTGATTATTCCAAAATGGATGGATTAAAACAGTGATAACTGATGAGTGATAATGCGGCCATATTCTGTCACCAGTTTTGATACAGAAATAAAATGTTATTTTTTTTCAGGACAAAGGCAATGCTGTTTCATACTGCTCAGTACTTCCTGAAAGCTAAGCGGTCATGGGAAATTGCTTCAACCTCAGGCTGTATGAGACCATAGAACAAGTCTGAAGAAGTCTTTGGAAAACTATCATCCATGATAGCATATTTTTACAAAATATATACCCTTCTATCTAAGGAACCCAGAACTACGGTTGAGAAGTACACCCTGGAATTTGGACTTCCATTTTCATTTTGCATTCTCCTTCAAGCGTTCATAAACTTTGTATTTTAAATAAACAGTATTGCCAGTTTCATCCAGTGTTTCAAACCCTGAGCATCATAGTGCTACATTAAAAAGCCATGTGGTCAATGCCCATACAAAAAAAAAAAAAAAAAAGGCAACCCTGTTACTCCATATATTAATCTATAAATTAATAAAGCTTGGTAACTGCCACCTTACCTTAGGCCAGTACCTGTATGGATAAGCCCCAAGAACATTAATTTGCCAGTATCAGTCATGTTTACTTAATATCGCATAGTTTTCCCTGTGTTGGAGTAGGAGGGTATTTAGTGTTCATGTGCTCTAGAGTTCATTATGTATCTGTGTTAAAACTCCATTCTACTTTATGTGAGTTCAGTTACTGCCTTCTGTGACACATGAATAATCAAATCACCTGCAAGGATTTTGAAAGCATAATGTAGCAGATATCTTGTAAAACTATTTGTGTTTAAAATTGTTGTGTTTTGCTTTATGCTGAACTCCATGTTAAATTAATAAAATAAAATTAATGCAAAATGTTCAACCCTCAAAACGGATGCATGACCATCTACTCACTATAACTATGCCTTTCTCACTCTAAATTCACTAACATCTCCATATCTTAGCAGGTAGTCATAGCCTAACTTCAAAAGAGGCTCTCACTTTAGTTATACCATGCTACTAAGTTATGCTCTGCTACCTCTTCAGCCAACACTTACTGTTATTTTCCTCTGTTGTATCCTTGCATAACATTTTCATCTTTCTAATAATAATCAGCTTTGTTCGTGTCCTTAATTTTCCCTCCTGCTCATTACTCCTCATCTCATTCTATTCCTTTGTCTATTTTGGCAACAGATACTCTTATTTCTCACCTCCATATATTATTTGAAGTATAATCAATATTTTGCATAACTATATATTAGTTTACATAAAACAGGCTATCCATTTCTGCAGTGTGTCTTGCTACTTATAGTACATATTGTATTCTTAATCACAATTTATCCTAGTAATATTTCTATAAACGTATTTCAATCTATTTGTGTTTTTATCTCTTGTGGTGATTTTCTCCCCTTGTACATAATTGCTTATTAGCTACTATAAAATGTTGTTGTGTGTTTTTGTGGAGCCTTTCTCCCCATCTCATTGTAAAATATTTAATCTGTTGAAAGGCTATTGTTTAAATGATTTTGAATCTGCTGTGAAGCTGTTCTTGATGGGCTAATGCTGAAAATGGGCCATTGGCTCTGTCAGACTTTCCCAGTTATCAAAGAACAAATAAATAAATAAAATATACCATATGTAATTAATTTTAGAGGACATGAAAATGAAGCATGTCTGAAATAAGGAAAGGGACAATGACTAGTCAGACTAGTGAATCCTACAGAGCAATCGATGTGGATGAAAACTGGTGGGAGTAGCATGGTAGGATGGCAACTTGGGATCCATATAGGACTGTGGAGTACCCCACTCCCATCCTGACTTATGTGCACTAATACTAACCCTGTTCCTGCCCATAACCCCAAACCTACCCACTACCTTATTAAAAACTCTTTGTGTGACACTATCACTAGTCCGACAAATTATGCCTAAAATTAGTGATAAGGTTTTGGTTAACTGGTTGTAAAAGAAAACTATATATTTTTTTCCTTTTGTGAATGATTACAGTTTAGATACTTTGATTTTTCAGATAAGTATGTTTTTGCCATGCTGGCATAGATCTTTTATATATATATCAACATATATATATATATATATATATATATATATATATATATATATATATATATATATAGTACTTTTCCGTTATCGGGGCAACAGCTCTAACGCTCAATGATCACACAGCTGTCAGCCCTGAAGCAGTTGTTAAAGCAATTTCTAATCAGTCATCTGGTGTTTTCAGTACATTTAGAAAATGCAATTTAGTTAAGCAGTTTTCCAAAAAGTCAGGACGATGGCTGTATTATTGCTCAAATACTGAACTTTGACTGACCAGACTGCAAAGAATCCAAGACGATGACAGAGAAGGTATACAAATGAAATCATAGTATGCTGTGAGAAGAACTGCTTTATTAAAAAAGTTTATTAAAGAAGTTTATTAAAGGGCACAGCACAAAATGTGACAAAAAGTATGGTTAAGCAGAATTTGGCAACATAACCTGGTTAAAAGTGGAAACAGGTGTGCTTCTTTATTTCTGCTGGATGTGTGACAGTTGTAACTGTTGAAAATTATTTTAATTCTAACTATCCGCATCTACGACTTTTAATGGGAATTTTGTTATCTTTTTTCTAAAAGAAGTGTTTGTTAAAGAAAGCTATAGAAAGCCTTGTTTTCAACCATTGCAATCCAGCTGAGTTCATACTTCAGATATGAAAGAGAATAAGATTGTTATCTCGGTTTTGTAAAGGGTTTAACAAAGAATGGAAGTCAAAAAGCGTGTTAAATGGACAGACGTTCCATACTGCACAGTGTGAGTTGGTAGTCAAACATCCAAACACGTAACGGAAAAGTACTGTGGATGACATTATCATGAAATAAAAACATAACCGTGCTTTTAAGTGAAGTTAGCCTTGATAAAAAGGATAGTTAGGAGCATAGTCTGTTTCAAAAGTACCGGTTCAGGGCTAACAGCTGTGCGATCATTTCGTGCACCTGCTAGCACTTTACAAGTGTTGCCCTGATAACGGAAAAGTACTATATATATATATATATATATATATATATATATATATATATATATATATATATATATATATATATATATATATATATATATTTATATATATATATATATATATATATATATGTATGTATAATGTATTATTTAGAGTTTATTTCTCGGTTCTACCAGAACACAAGAACATTAAACAGCTTACCCCAACAGTTACTACTTGTGTATTCTCTGAGCTCTGACTTATCAGCACAGCCAGCCATACCTAAAAGCTCTGTCAGATCACTATGAATTCAAACTATATCAAGCAACATGAAAGTTCAACCTTCCATTGAAGTTCAATGCATTTCAAAAGGAAGGTGAAAGCAACTGTAATACAACAATCAGACAGGTAGCCACACAGAAGCTGAAATATGTGCAACTAACCAAAACACAAGAAAATGTTTATCATTTAAAATCCCTGATAAATGATTCCTTTTCAGTTGCAACCAAGACCTATGTCTGAGTACACAACTTGCTCAGAAACACACTGTAGACAAATGGGGACTGTAAGAATTAAACCCACGGCTGTTGCAGTCACTAGATCTAGCAACACAGTGAGCTATATCTCTACAATACTTTCATCCAAAGGGGCTTTAGTTTGATCACTCAGGTAGCAGCCTTTTGACAAAGCAAGGCTTTCCAAAGTGGGTGTAATATAACTTTTCTAAACCCTGCCATGTTCTGTCATGATATTTTGCAGTAAGAGGGGATAATTTTTTATATACATGGTGAATATCACAGTGTGTTTGAAAGAGACAAGTATAAACAGTTTTTAATTGACTCCTATATTTGCATTAGGAAAAAGTTTTTATCTCAGTGAGATCAGGGAACTCTGCTAAGGAAATTTCTTCTTTCCCCAAGGTTGTGTGGTTTCATATTTAGTGTACTTAGAGATTCAGGGGAGGTGCAGATGGAGGGGGGAGCTTGACTCCAGGTAGTGATGGATGGATAGATAGATAGATAGATAGATAGATAGATAGATAGATAGATAGATAGATAGATAGATATAATACTGTTAAAGTTAGCAACATGCATTGCTGCCTGAACAGTTTTGATGATTCCTGATACAATGTTTGACAGAATAATGTTTAGTTATAGATCCAGACAATCCTGCTAGTTATTTGATGGATACTTGGTATTTATTCAGCAATGTAAAATATATCATTACCTACTTAAAAGAAGTACTAAACATCCAAATGAATGTAGATTATTATAATCTTTCAGAGCCTTCACCCAGACTTGCACACACACACACACACACACACACACACACACACACACACACACACACACACACACACACACACACACACACACACACACAGCAAATGTGTCTCTATTACACTCTACATATCAAGTTCAGAAAGAAAGTGATTTATAAAACAAGGAATAGACCTATATTTAGAAACAGAAAATATAAAGCTAGACACCAGTGTTGAAGTACTAATACCCCCCCCCCCCCAAAAAAAAGAAAGAATCAATAAACTAATACATGGAATTCAAAGGAAAAAATAGAAAATGTAAAACCCTGAATATACACATCATCTCTTCTAGCAGACACCACCAATGAAAAAAAATAGCTCCTAATTTATTTATTTAAAACATATTCTTAAAATAATTGAATAAATAAAATATCATACTATGACCATCACCTGGACAGGCAAGCTAGATAACGGATAACTAAATTTTCAATAGAATATTCAGCCTTCTGTACGTTACTCTTATTGTGATGAGTTACCTAGTCAACAGGGCATAAATAAAATAATGCATGCTGAATGCTTCAGTAAAGTATATTGCATAATTATGCAATGGGAAACTTAAACCTCTCTCTATAAATGCACTTCCACCCAAAGGGAAGTAAAAACCATTATAACAGAAATGAGATTGAGCTGTACCAAGCTGTGAAATTTTAACAGCTCTGTTTGGATGTTTTTATGCTGGACGTTTAAGCCTTGGGTGAAATCTTGGTATGTTCACTGCGTATGGAGACATATATATCTTGGTTTTCTATTTTGCTGCTAGACTTTTAAGGCAGCTTGGACATTTGGTTTAATTTACTTGTTATGGCAGCTTATCTGCAACACTGCTCTGAAACTGGTATGCATTTATAATTACATTGTTTATTGTTATCATAATTTTCATTTTCTTGTAACACTGCACTTGATTTGCAGCTGTTCATTGTTACATAATTGTTGCTGTTTTTTAAGCTGTTTGTTACATTTTTGCCTTGCAGTCTCATTCAGCTAACCATATGGCCATTGCTACTTTAATTCAATCCATTGCTGTTTTGTTTGGTTATTTCATTCTATGAAAAATCTTCATTTTTTAATTTATCATTCAGCGCTTGAGTAATTAAGCAGTTTACATTAATAAACATGAACTTGAACTGTAACTTGAGACCAGTAGCTATTCAGAAGTAGAAATCTGTGAAACTTTTGAAAAGCATAGGCAAATTGCCACAATTTAAATGAATATAAAAAGGCACCTTTATTGTAAAAAATCTCCAACAGTCAGACATTAATTTGTTAAATCTGACCACAAATCAGTCGCCTTTGAACTGGCAGTAACACTGGACTCACAAAGGGTGAAGTCAGACTAAAAAACTTCACCGAGGCAAGCTATATCCTCCTAGGGAAAATTATAAATGTATTCCAAGCCCAACCCCCAACTGGAAGTGGTAATTACAGCAAAGCTTACACCGAAGCGCTGTACAATCACTTGTATAAGTATATAGACTCAGCTGTTCCAGAGGGAATCACAGCTAGAGCCCCAAGTAAAAACAAGCCACCCTAGTGGACATCCAGCATCAACAAACTTTAGAACAAATGCAAAAAGTTGCTATCTAAGAAAACTAAAGCAAGACCCCAACAACAGAAAAGCACCCTTCTCAGCCTCAGCAGGCAAATAACACATGTCAAATCCTCTAAGGGTAACTTTGAAAAAAACCTAGCAATCACATCCAAGAATAACTGTAAGGCCTTTTACAGCTATGTACATAGCCTAAAAGGTAGGACCCAAGCATGTGCCAAACTAGTGACTAACTGTATCACACACATTGATCCTGCAGAGATAGAAAACCTGCTAGCAGACAGATTTGGTGAACATTTCACTCCCCATCCCCTCCTCAACTTCTCCCCCATCCTACATATCCAAAGAGCAGTCATTAAAGCCTTGTCTAAGGCAAAAAACACAGCCTCTATGGGACCAGATGGCATCCCAGGCTGTCTTCTCAACAAACTAAAACATGAACTAGCATCAGTTCAATCATAGCCTATTCATAGGCTTTGTTCCTGCAGAATGGAGAACAGCAACAGTTATTGCCCTCCACAAAGGTGGCTTAGCAACAGACCCAGGGAATTATAGATCCATAAGTCTGACCAGCCACATCTGTAAGACCATATAACATATCATCATGGACCTCATAAATAAAAATATAGGCAACCTCCAAACCCTGAATCTGACCCAATTTGGCTTTGTCAAGGGCCTGCTAATCCTGGTGGATTTCTTTGAAAGTGTGACCAGGGACACTGACAAGAGCAAATTTGTGCACACAGCATACCTCGATTTGGAAAAGGCCTTTGACACAATCCCACACTCAGGCATTACCGATAAACTTAGCAAGTTGAATGTACACCCCTTTGTTCTAAGATGGGTTGCCAACTGGCTCACAAACTGGTCACATACTACTAAAGTAGGTGACTCCATATCAGCCAGCAGATCTGTCACCTGTGGGGTGCTACAAGAAACAGTGCTGGGCCCCCTGCTGTTTGGTATATACTTCTCAGAAGTTCAGGCCAAAACTAAGGGGCTTTGGCTGACTAAGTTTGCAAACAACTGCAAACTAGAAGCAGTTACTGAAGCCCCAAATGACGTCGGTATACCTCAGGAGGGTCTTACACAGACCAACAACTGGTGTCTTAGTCACAATCTCAAACTTAGTGCAGAGGAATGCATCATCATTCCCTTCGGTAAAAACAATGTCCCTTCACACTATCAAATTAACAACAATATCCTATGTACCAGTGAAGTGGTAAGGGATCTGGGATCACAAGTAGACAGTGACCTTAACGTTGACCACCATATGTGTCTACTGTAGTAAGGAAGGCCTTCTATGTAGCATACTTGATTATCATCTCTAGAGCAAAGGAGGTTTTAACCCCTCTATATTCATCACTAATCAGGCCCATAATTAAGCATAATACCCCTTTTGGCATGTACTGTACTAAGTACCTGCAGCAATTGGAGAGAACTCAGAGGTTTCTAACAAAGAAGATCAAGGGACCCAGCACGTGCCTTACACAGACTAACTAAAGTCCCTGTCATCATATTCTGTATCGTATAGACTTCTTAGGGGATACTTATACCTGGCTTACACAGCAATCTCTGATCCAAATCTAATAAATCTGTTGCACATCCGTAAATCAAACGGGACTAGAGCTACCTATTCCAAGGACCTAAATATGGCCTGCGACTTGAACAGGACATTCTGGAGGGACAGATTTGTCTCCCAGTGACTGCTGCATCTTTGGAATAGGCTGCAAATGCGTGGTGAAGCAGAGCACCTCTTATCACACTGTTCAAAAGGAACCTGGACGAGTGGATGGGGCACTGTTAGTTATTACCAGGGATAGCGCCCACAACCCTCCTGGACATGGGCAGTCATTACTAAATACAATCCTACGTGTTGCCTACAGTATTTATGGTATTACATTAAGATGAAATGGCTAGGCTTGAAATGACCTTCAGGTTGACAGCCTAGTAGCCTCCTATGATCATAGTCATCATCATCATTGGAGGACTCTGGCCATGGTCTGGCACGCAGTCATCACTGACATTTGATGGGTGAGGATCCATGGGTCACATGCTCTTTGAAGTTGAATCACAACACAGGACAGAAATGACATGCGCATACCTGATACTACATGAGTAAATAATATGCCCACTGTGACACAATGAACAGGCAGACAACAGTCATTATGAAACCTTAGAATACATCATGGCCATAGCCAAGTGTACCACTATATAAAATGCATGTCACTGATCAAAGCCATAACAATGCAAAACAACTATCAGGCCACACATTCCTGTGAAAATCATAGCTCACATTAAACTGATGTGCCCATCTGCAAACTAACAGACATTAAGTAATATCCCATTGACATGTGATATCTACATATGAGAATAAAGGTATATGAGCATACATTGTAGGCGTCATTAAAAACACATTCTCAAATGAAATGGCCAAAAATTGCTACACAAGACAATTATAATTAACAGATTTTCTGCTAGAGGATGGCTCTGCATGGAAACATCACTTTCCCTATG
Organism: Protopterus annectens; assembly: GCF_019279795.1. Taxonomy (NCBI): domain Eukaryota; kingdom Metazoa; phylum Chordata; order Ceratodontiformes; family Protopteridae; genus Protopterus; species Protopterus annectens. The sequence continues at coordinate 777,227,378 of NC_056744.1, forward strand.
TCCCATTATCTATACTTATGGATGTTTTCAATACAGGAACATGTCAGGGCAACTGTATCCATCACACAATGCACGCAGCTTATTCAAAGCCATGCCATAGCATGCATAACACATCTTACCAGTGGAAATCCTAGCATGACCTGAACACTTGTTTATCAGCCATCACTATGTATGACAAGCACATGTAAAGCCAGCATGCTTACATATCCTGACATTTGAAGAGAAACATGCCATGACACTGTGTCATGCGACATTCACATACATGTATCTTGCAAAACACTGGGAAAATGATAACATAACAGTAGTAGTGAGACTTGCACTGTTTAATACTGATGTATGCCTCAGTAAACTGTCCAGCTGACTGACAGAATATCACTGTTTCCATGTTCCTTTTATTGCATGTGTGTCATGTACATTTATGTTAGTGTGTGAATGTCAAATATATTACATGTGTTGACTTATGTAATGAGTCATATGAACAGCCATCAATTAACATGTTGGTATAATGAAGATATAGTGAGATGACAATCCTGTGGGAAATATAAAAGCCATATGCTAAACAGTTGAGCAAAACAACATGGTCATTGGTTGACCCAACATCTAATTTTGGAATGCAACACAACACACAAGTAATAATGTGCAGTATTAAACACAGTGACAGTCTGTGACACATGAAAATATAATATATGATGTTCAAACAGTAGTGTCTGTCTACAAATATATGAATGCCCTACCTACATTTTTTTAGCAATCAGTACCCTACAAAATGCAAACAGCATGATGCTGCTTGCTGACTGTATTACAGAAAGCTGGAAATGTTGAAAAGGAATGTCTGTATGCACAAGTATCCCTAAACACAGAAGAGAAGCATGTTTTAATCAAACTGTCAAAGATGTTGTAGGCAGATGCGATACTCGAGTTGAAATGAAGGGCATGCTAGACAGCCCACCAACACAGTGTAAACACTCACACAGCAGATACCCATTCAGCACATGAATAGGCAGGCTATGCACAACAGATTAGTCACTGAGAACTTTATCTGCAGATACAGGTGTACTAACATACATTACGAACAGCAGGGAAGGCACTATTAACATGTATGTGAATTATTCATATCAAAAGAAACCCTGACAGTTAAAAAGAAATGACTGTCATTTAGGTTGTGGTGACACTTCAGAATTTATTTTCAGCAAACATGGCTTGCTGTTAAATGATGTGTAAACATAGTTTTAGGTAACTCATACATCTAAACACATGTATTGTCTGACTGTTGCACTTACCTTAAAGGTGCATGATGAGTATTCTTCTGTTATAAGTAGTAAACAAGGTAATGCCAAAAATGTGAGCCTGTAACAATGATCACATCCATTTTATTTACAAAATCAGACAAAATAACTGACATACCTCTCTTCCTGCACAGGGCACAATTATCATATGGCCCTCATCACCTGCAAAAAGCAAATAGCATGTATGAATGAGTAGGTATAAAGTAGCAGTGATATACATTGCTCAGATCAGGTTCTCAAATTTTAACTTGAAGAGCATCACAGAGTCACCTTACATGGTTTGGAATGTTACACACATAATCCTTTACATGTTTGAGTACAAACTGAAGGACCTGAGATTCATAACTTCAACTGTAAACTATGTCCACACTCTAACCCTGACACCTACCCACCTAGGTAATCCATCTTGCATGAGGTTGCATGGTGGGAATACAGTGAAAAGTATTGGAGGTATGAATGTGCAGGGATGAAGTACTAATAGGGAGCATGGGTTACACTTCACAAAAAGTGCAATGTGCTGTGCATTAAATAAAATAAAATTGCAAGCATGAGTGCATGTCAGCACAGTCATCTCAACAGGACACAACTGTTAACACTGTCATGTAACACATAGCTGCCGTTACAGACAACTACAAAGTGCTTACATCATGGATACACTAATGCATTTTATGTGACAAGTTATAAAACATGTACAGATATTTATTGGCAAAGTAAATATTATAACTCCAAATTATCCATGATATCAGCTATCTCCAAGTTCTACAGTCCAAATGTATGTCTGACCATATCAGTCCCTTCAAATATAAGGATGAGAAGATTGTTGAATTCAAATTAATAAAGAATGACAGTTATACATGAAATTCAAGTTGCAAATGTTAGCATACCCCATAAAACTTTTATACAGAAATATACTAGTCTGTTCCAAGCTTCACACATAAAACTGTAGTAAAAGAGGTGCTGTTGGCAGAACATTATGTATTACAGAGACATTTACAAAAATCCAATGAATAATTGAGGTAGTCGTAAGCATGCTCAAAATAACCATTAATATCAATAAGAAGGTATTTAGAGTAGCATTTTTTAAAATGTTTGAAAGTCACAACAATCAGAATATAATGAAAGCTCTTCCCTATGTATATTTGAACCCACACCTAGCCAAGGTATATGAATGCTGGCCTGTGCCTTTACATGTTGAGCTAATAGCCATCACACTTTCCTTTTGAACTAACTGCTATTAGATATGTGTATTCAAATTCCTGCAGATGAAGGATGAATACAGAAACATCCAACACATAAATGCCATAGACCCTCGGGCTTCACACAACTGCCAGATATCATCAAGTTTTACAATATAGAAGATATGTTTAGACAGTCAGACCTTCATTGCTCTTGTGTTAAGCAAATGGGACTTTAATAATAATGTTCACTTTGTAAAACAGAACAGACTAACAAAGTTATTTATGAGTTAGTATCTACCCATAGACAGGTGGACTAGGTGATAATGTTGAAGTATTATGGGTAACTGAGAAATGCATAGTCATCAGCAGCCTAGGCACTATAGACATCATTGATACACAACCATACTGGATGTGTGAAATGATGTTATTACATACTGTAAAACAGATGCAACTACAGTGTTCAATATTATGCACATGATAAACATTATTAAATAAAAATAAAACATAGGAATCAAACCCATAATTACAGGGAGAGCAGTCACTTTGCTTTTTTAATTATCCAGATGAGCTAATTGTCAGAACAGCAACTTAATGGTTTTAAAAGGCGTGTATCTGATATATCTGGGACACAGCTATATCTCTGAATTCCTTAGGAATGTCCAGGTATACGTAGGATTGTGACACTTACTGTAGGCAACCACCAGGTGTCTCTACACCTCATCAACCATCTGACAAAGCTCCTCTGTATCCTCCTGATGCAGGGCATCACAGTGGTGGTGAACCTGCATTCCAGTTCGGTAGATTCTCATACATCATTGATGCTTTCTCACAGTCCAGTTCCAGATGTCAATCATCGCAAAGTTCAGTGATCTGGCTCTTTTGCGATGCTCCACTCCAGTACATATAGTCAGCATCTGGGTGGTATCCTTTCTCAGTCCAATTGGACACCCGGACACACCAAAGCCTCTTGGAAGTAGTCTTCTTGACAATAATGTAGATGATTTGAATAGGTCACAGTTCAGTAAATTATTCACTGAGGTCCCATTCAGTTGCAGGTAGAACTGGTCTGATCTTTGTTTGTTTCTGTCTTTTGGCTTTTCCCGGTTAGGGGTCGCCACAGTGGAACTCCGGTCCGCTAATGACTGGCAGTAGACTTTTACATGCTGGCTTGCCGGGCCTAATGCTCAACCTTCAATGAAGGAACGCCCATTTAAATGTATCAAAATCAATATTTAAAAGTCGCACTTAATGGCACGTTATTAGATCATTGGAAGATAATGGGCACATGCTACATATGGTCCTGTTTAACGACACCCATTGGGTGTTTATGTGGAGCACTTTTCTCTTATACCACGCTATTGGGTAATGCACCAAAATTCAAGAACTTATGCAGAAATACACAGATGGGATTCCAAAACCTTGAATTTTAATGAACTGCATGGTACAAATGGGGCTTAAAAGATGTGTGTGCACATAGCTGGTTTTACTTTCAGTTTACCTGATGCAGGTAGCTGCATAGGTAATTTTGCACCTGCAAGCATTGCTGTGTTGTAAACTGTTTACCTTCTTATATACCTATACTAACATTACTCCTTATAAAAGTATGTGTTTATGGTTAGACTGATGCATTTATGGAAAACTGTGTGCATTATGAAAAATGTTTGTGACTTACTGGAGAGGTGTGGGATTGACCTGTATGCATAAAGGTGGGTACATCTGCATTACTCGAATGTAATATTTTCCTATATGCAGTTGTATAGATTTAAATAGCACAACTGAACAGTACATATAGACATTCAAAGATTTTCCATATACACTGCTTGTGAGTTGACAGACTCTGTGGTATATGTACAGAAAACTACGGATTCTGACATTATTAATATGTTGCTGTGTAGTATGCATTTGTGCTTCTGTTATGGATATTTATTCATTGATACTTCTAAAAGCAAGTAGGAGAACTACCGACTCAGTACAGAAAGGATCTCTGTTTATGTCTGCTTAACATGTACATCTGTAGCCTACCTACTGATGCAGTGGTTTTCTGATGCTTTCACAGTAAGTTGTTTAATTGATAATTGTCAGATACTGTCTGCTAATGTGGATGGCATTCACTGACCAGTACTGTTTTTGCTGATATAAGCTCATCATGTATAACATTTCATGTTAATATGACTGATTTCTACATAGGTTGCCTGTTTAGGCTCAAATTGCATTACAGCTACAGCCATCAAACATTTTTGTTTTACTCATATGTTATGTGCAGTATGTTAATGTGAACTGCATATACAACATGTGGCTTGTGTGGTGCAATGGTGTTGTCTTTAAACCTCCATCACTGTGTTACCCACTATAAAGGGTTCAAATTCCACAGACAGCCCCTATAGATATCACACTTTATGCTGCTGTTCCAAATGGCATGTATTCATGCATTGTATTCATATGATATATTGTTTTATATGTCACAGTACTATGTTGCACAGGGTATATTTCCTAGAATTTGGCATTGGACAGGACTGTAGAAGGGTTAAAGTGACATAAGCTTTCCACATAATCATCCCAATTGTGGGCCCCCATATCAACCTAACCATGTGAATATAACTGTCTATCAAATAGAAAACAATCTTAGGGGCAACAAATTTCTCCTCATAGGAGAATGAAATTATAAAAGATGTTCTGTGCCAACATGGACAGAGACTCTTTGGATGTGCAAGAAATACAGTATGAAGGAATGAAGTCTGGACCGACCTCACCAAAATGATAAATGCTATTAAAGGTCACAATAGATTTTGGGAGGCCTGTCACCAACAGTGCTCTGATATGTTCCTTCATACAGCCAACAGGGTACACCATATAAGAGGTTGAGGAATGCCACTGGTGGTGGCACACCACTGACACCCTCTGATGAGGTTATGCAATTTCTTGCATGACTGCATATGGCAAATGGGGATTGCCACATACCCAGGGGGAAGGACAGAAGCAGGTTTTTCTGGCCACACTTGTATATGGTAATTTGCATAACACTGAGGCACATAGAGTAAATCAGTACATATTGCTGTTGCATGCATATTCATGTATTGGGATTTTTCTGTTGCAGCAGCAAAATTACATAGTGCAAATGGGTCCACACAGGGTGATGATGCCCAGCGTAACTGTAATGACATATAGCCATACACCTTCAGTACATAAATAGCAGTGCAACCAACATGTGTAATGTTGTCTGCATTCATTCGCACAGGTTCTGCACTGCTGCACAACAGCAAGACATGACAGGTGAATGTCACCACAAACTGTTACTGTGACCATTACCTGTAATTGACTCAGCTTCCTATCATGCCAGTGCTGTATACTGCCATATTGATATTTCCCTCACATTGTAAAACACAGGCACATCTTCTGGGGGCACACGCTATGCAGGTGCACCTACAGACAGACCAGATATGGTTCCCCAACATGTTCATAGACTGCAGCAATGTGCAGCAGACCCATGTTATATGAAATTAATGTTGCTGTTTTTCTACACAGGGACATCTGGCCAACAGGTGCACCATACATAAGCCCAGTGTTTGTGCTAGGCTGCTCTCTGCTCAGTGGCAGTTAGCAGTGCTCTGTATAAACTCAAACACTTTCAAGATAAAATTTCCCTTAGAATAACTATCTCTGCAACTTTCCCCAGTCCCCCTGTGGCTGTAGGGCATCTATGTTGCCCACGGAGCAGCATCACCTTGTTGGAAAACTGTAGTTCCCACTCATCTTCATCTGTGTACTAACATCCCAGTCCAGTTAAATCTATCCACTCTTCTCCCTGCTTAAACCCATACAAAAAAACTGAAACCATGGATAGGCACTTTTCTGCTATCTCTGCGGCAAGCCTGATGGACATGGGCATCCTTTGGCAATGTAGCAATTGTCTCATGTATACTGACTTCCACTTAATCCTGAAACAAACAAACAAACAGTATTTGAGAGGTGTAGTTACACTATAAAAATTGAGATACTTAGTTTAGAGGTATAGTTACAGTATGAAAATTGAGATACAACTCTCACATACTGACAAATGAAATGTCAAACAAGTTGTCAGCACACACGTTTCCCTCACTAAATAAGGTCTTGACACATAAACCCTCATATGCAGAGGTACTCACAAGCAATTTACCAAATTTCAGAGGTCTCCCATATGCTGCCATCAGAAACAGCACTCAAACAAAACCCAGTCAATACCAACCACTGCACATAAAAATAAACATCACAGTGTCTCCACAAGAAAGCCCCTAAGATGAAACACCACACATTCAAACATTTTGGTCACAGGAGACTCCATCGTGAGACACATGGATGCGCCCCCCCCCCCCCACCAGAATGGATAAAGAGAGGTTTATAGTCAGTTGCCTGTCAGGGGCCAGGATTCACAGGATCATGCAGGCACTCAGGTTACTCAACCACAAGTACCAGTACAATAAGGAAACACACTACTGAACTGCCAAGGATACCAAGTGAATCAAAGACAAAATATAAAACAATCTTCTGTACACCTCCACGGCCTTGGTTACACTCAGTAAAAACTAAAACAAAAAGCTTTTTTTAATGAAATCTTTAAAAACACTGACAAACTTAGAACATGGAAAACTAATATATCCGATGAGCACTTTCGGCTGTAAGCCTTCTTCAGATCGTAAATGTAGACGGCCTTTGGCTGACCAAGTTTGCTGATAACTGCAAGTTAGGGGCAATCATTGACTCCCCAAATGATGCTGATATCCTACAAAAAGGAGTGATGCAGACTAATTATTGGTGTCAGAGGCATAGCCTCAAACTAAATGCAATGAAGTGCATAATGACCCTTTGGGAAATCAAATAGCCCTGCACATTAGAACATTGATATCACTCCCTCAAGAGTGGACCCACTGGTGAGAGGTCTGGGTACTCAGATAGTAATCTGAACTTCGACCACCATGTATCCAAGGTGGTGAGGAAATCCTTCTATGTGGCTCACCTTATAAGTATGGGCATGGCATCTAGATCTAAGGATGTGATAGTACCACTGTACTTGGCTCTCATCAGATCACTAATTGAGTACAATGCATCCTTTAGCATGTACCTTGCCAGGTACCTGTAACAGCTGGAGCATCCTCAGAGATTTCTCACAAAATAAATACAGGGTATAACCAACATGTCATATGTGGACCAATTAAAAGCCATATCACTGTATTCAGTTTCCTAATGAGTACTGAGGGGTGATCTATGTCTGACCTACAAGGCAGTCTCTGAACCAGCCCTATTGAAAATGTTGCATATTTGCAAAACTAACTGCACAAGGGTTACCAGCTAAAGGGATCTAAACTTGATCTCTGATAAGAATAGATTATGCTGGAGAGACATATATGTGTCCCACAGATTGCCCCTGCTCTGAAATAGGCTTCATATTTAAGTGAAGCAAAGCCCTTCACTGACCATCTTCAACCGCAATGTGGACCAATGCATGGGAAACTGCAAGTTCACTCCTAGAGTGGCAGCCATGTCCCTTATGGACAGGAGCAGTCTGTAAAAATTATCAAAACCCCACTCGCTGACACTTGTTTATCTTTCCTCTAGGAATAGAAAATTGGGCAAAATCTGAGTAAGACTGGCTAGGCTTCTAAGGGCTTTTGAGCCATTAGCTAGTAATGTCCTATGAACCTGTGAACCGATGAGTATCAGCAGACTCTGTTACTATGCTGTATATGAGGCTCTGTGACTATGCTGGTGCCTGTATATAAGATTGTGTTTGCTTTGTCTGTACTTTCCCACTGCAGGATCCACATTACAACACATGACCTCACCACATCAAGAGGGTGCCAGTGGTATGCTGTTACCTCTCTTTCATACATGTTATTGGTGTTATTCCTGTTGCTGTCCTCCATTAATACTGTGTCCTTCTATGCCTGCATAGGACAGCCATCATCAGCATCTCAGCCACAAACAACTGGCATGTGTTTGTATTACCTGCCATATGTTTTGCCTCTGTTGGAACAGTACATGCTGGCAAGGATGTGAGCAAGACTGCTCTGTTTATGCCTTTGTTTCCCTACAACAGTTGCATTTCATCCCTCTCCTCCAGCGCGGCCTTCCCACAAGGGTATCTCTGATGTGTGTCGTGCTTGTATTCCTTATATATGTCATGTATGTTACATATGTAATATAATCGTCATCTCCCTGTTATATAGGTTCCATGGCCCATACACATACAAAACTGGTAAGTCATTATTATTTGTAACACTGTAGTGAGATACATGTGGCATATGTCATTAATGATATACAGTGTGTGATGTAAGCAAATTTTCCTGATCTCTATCATCTGTCTCTTCTTTTAGCATGTCCAGTGCCTTTATCCTCCATTAGCCCATCCACTGATACCAGTATGGGATGTAATGTGTCTCAGGATGGTAGCATGGCTCCTGGCACACAGGATGCAGACTTGGTGATACAGTCCAGGCCAGATGGTAAAAGTCATGTGGATGTGGCTGTTGCCTCAGATGTGAAGGAAAATTATACACTCATTCTGACAATGAGGGGACTTCAGATGGCGGACAGGATGAGGCCTGTGGACCACAGCCCCATGTTGAGTCTGTTGGTGATGTTGCCACTTCCCTACAACAAGGCAATACTTTCCATTGCAGTAGACAGGCATGTAGCTGGTGTGCATACACACATGTCAGAGGGTGTCTGCCTACTGCTCCAGGAAAATGAACGTTCTCAGTGACATCATGGCTCTGGCATCCATGCACTTGTCTGTACCATGGATTGTGTTGCACACCAACTAGGTATTCTCTATGAAGGAGAGGAGTGCAGATACAGTGAGGTCATGGCAGCATTTGTGGCACAGAATGAAAACATGGTATCTGTGGCATGGGCCATTGAATCCCTGGCAACGGCAGTACTACAGCAGTGCTGTAATACAAGTAGGGTTCTACATGCCCTGACTGTGCTTGGCTGATTATCTCATGGGAGAAGCAGGCCCCCTCTTAACAGACCAAACATTGCCCATTGGGCATCATTGTGTAGGCTACAATTTACACACACTTCTGCTGCTGGCCCATCTGATGTGGGCCTGGTAGTCATGACCAGACAGTCAACTTGCACTCATGCTCCTTCCCACAGTGTGTCTCCACATGCTGGCCTCACTCCATCAGTCTCCTCTGTGGAGCAACCTGGGCTATGTATTTCCATATATGGTGGGGGCACACTGGGCTGTGGTGTGAGATGTCAGTGTAGGCACCCTACACCTCATTGGAGTAACACTGACAGTTGATCCATTCTGTCTGATAGTGTCAGTCTCATCCCATGGTGATGAAGATTGCTGTGTGGACCACTGACAACATCATCTGTCTGTGATTGTTGTGAAGTCTGATGCTCCAGCAGTCTGACATTTTTACTAACCACAGGTGGCTCCATTTAGTACATTACAATTTATCTATACTTTACATTGCTATACATTGCCTGTGATATTGACAGCATTTCTGCATTATATTTTCAGTTGGTTTCCTGCTTACATCCTTTGATAGAGGACAAATCTGAATGTGTTTCACAGAGGTATGTCCCTTGTTGTCTGCCATGCACACATACACTACTATGAGTCTGTATGCATACCTGCATAACTTGTTGCCTGACTTGATGATCCATGTTGTGACAGATTTGTATATGTTCATACTGTTATATGTTAGAATTATGTTGTTATGTGTGACGCTCAGTGTATACATCTACTGGGTAATTGCCATTAGATGCAATCTGTGCTGCTATGGTGGGGCAACACCTGAACATTAATGTTTAATGTGTTTAGTTCTGTATGTGTGGCTTCTCATGACTCAGAGGTGTGTGTCAAACTCTACTGTGTTGCCTGGGCCAAGACTTGTGCTCATACCCTATGTCGCCCAAGCCTGTTTCTTCTGCCCCCCTGTGTCTTCTTGCTCCTCCTCTGATATCTGAGAAATGTCATTTCAGACATCAGGGGTTCTTAAGGTAGTTCACCCACACCTGCAGCTGGAAGTCCTCTGTGTGCTGTTGTTAGCATATTATGTAGCATGGCGCACACAGTTATCATCTGTGTTGCCTTCTCAGGTGTGTATTGCAGTGCACCCCCGGATGTGTCCAGATCGCTGAACCTACCTTTCAGTACATCAAAGACACGCTCAAAGGTATTTCATGTTGTGGCATGTTGTCTGTTGTAGGCCTCCTCTGTAGGGCTTGATGGTTCTCTATACTGGGTCATTAGCCCCGGCTCAAGTGGATAACCATAGTCACCTGTTTTGGGAGTGAACACATGTTTTTTTTTTAAACACCTTTATTGAATTATCATTTGTGACATAGGCACATTTATATTTATATAGAAGTAATCAAACTGTATTAACAAGTTAAAATTAACAAACATTAGGCTTTACATATATTGCTATGTATCATATAATCTAGGCAACATTACATAAATTATTCAATTCCTGCCCTGTTTTTTTAAACAAGAAACATCTTTATTACACCGTCACTTATGAGATAAGCAAACATACATTTATATAAATGAAAACAAACCATACTGATACAATCCTAGTTGCATGCATTTTACATCACAAACCATACTGACACATTCCCAGCTGCAAAAATTATACATCACTTATAATCTACCCAATCATTTTCAGTCAGACATTACATAGCTCATTTAAGTCCTGCCCTCTTTTAAACCTCATTCCTTCCCTGTATGTATTGTTGAGTGAACACATGTCATTATGGATAAAGCTGAGAGGGATGTCCTTAGCTTACATCCTAGCTGTGTTCCTGTACTTACCCAGAAGCAGTCCCTCAGTTATTTCACCTTGCTGGAATGCAGCCCTCCGACCACTTTCTCTCCATATAACAGGAGCAAGGACACTTCCACGGTGTGTTGCCAGGATGTTTGTTAAGCTGTCATCTGCTGAACACACAATCTGACAGTTCAGGAATGGCAACCCCATTCTGTTGATGTATTTGTCTGCTTCTAGATGCACAGAGTCTTAATTTGGATGTGGGTGCAGTCTTTTGTACTGTACATGTGGGAAGTTTGCAAGGTTACAGAACTGGTACATAATAGTTCCCCATTCATCGGCTAGATGTATGTAATCATCTACCTTGTTGCACATTGATGCCAGCAGTTTTGACAGGATATGACAGCTGTCTGTGACACTCATACAGCATCTCCCATGTGTCATTGGAATATCCCAGATGCCAGTACACCTAGGCAAAGATACACTTTGCTTTGAGAGGTCATGTTGCAATGTCTGCACCAGCTGGCTGTGTAGGCAGTACCTGTCAATGACGTCTTGACCTGACAGGTGGTTTAGTTACAGCCTTGCTCTCTGTCTAGCTGGCTACCTTTAAGGATGCATAGCCACATTCTCCTCCATAGCTTGCAGTTCATTCACTGCAGGTAGCATTTTTTGTCAGTATTGTTATGGATTCCATAGGATTCTGTGGGAATAGATTTCATTCCTTACATTGCAGTATGGGATTCACCAAGGATTTCTGAAACAAAGTCAGTGTTGCAGTTTGTCGTATTTAAGTTGCATTAGGTGTGCAGGATGTGTTTTGAAATTTGATGGGCATGCATAGAATCCATAATTATACTACACTGGATAGTTAAGTACTCAGAAGGCTTGTGATGTACTTTCTGAAATTCCATCTGCATCTGGTGCACTGAATTCATTCTTCGGCGTGCTGCACTGTCCACAACTATCTTTTGGAATCCAGCCCAATATGTATTTATAAACAGTATTTTTCATCTTCTTGTACATAATATCACTGAGGTGCTCCCTGATGTAGAACTTAAAGGGATGAGATGTTTGTTGAATATACAATGCCTCACAGGTGCAGTGAACTACAAAGATACCCCAGTCTGTGTTGTATATCATCAATAGTAAATGCTTTATGTATATTACATGTAGAAAACACTTAAATGTGTACAGCATAAAGACACGCAGTACAATCACCACACGGGTTATTAACAGTGAAAGTGAGATTAAGGTCAGTATACGATTCACTTTAGAACATCGAAAGCCCATAACACTGAAATTCAAAACACTGAGACCAAAATCTTGAAAATTCAAAACACTGAAAACTCAAAACATTGAATCTCATAACATTGAAAAAACATAGGAAACCAACATTTAATATATGCCAGCACAACTACATACAGAAACAAATAAAAAACAAAACATATTCCACTTCTCCAAATATATATCACCCTGCAACCCCCCCACACCCCCCGCTACTTAAATATATCAACTCCAAGATCACACTACATAATAAAATGGCAGACATACCATTCCTTGCTTCATGACTACCTGTTCACTGTTAAAACATTACGCATTACTATATATCTCTCCGATACTTACCAGAGTTTCATAAGTAAAAGAAAAAGTAGAATAAAACTGGAAAACTCAAGCTTGAGTTTTCTGTTTTTATTCTACTCTTTATTTTATGTGTACTTGTGCAAGACCAGATTTACAACCAGCTACTGTTATTTTTCTTAGAGTTTCATAGGTAACCTTAGTCATGTTCCCTTCTTACTTGCTATACTACAACATAACAGATCTTAGTGCAGTGTAGTATGATCTCTGAGTTGATATATTTAAGTAGCAGGGGGTGTGGGGGTTGCAGCCTCCCCAAATGGTGAGTGCAGGGGTCTTGCCCCCTGCTTATATTTGAAGTAGTGTAATATGGTTTGCTTTTTATTTATTTCTGCATGCAGCTGTGCTCGAATATAGTACATGTTGCTTTCCTATGTTTTTTCAATGTTATGGGATTCAAAGTTTTGAGTTTTCAGTGTTTTGCATTTTCAGGATTTTGGTCTGAACGTTTTGAATTTGTTATGCCCTTTCGATGTTCTAAAGTGAATCTAAATATATATATATATATATATATATATATATATATATATATATATATATATCTTTGGACCTCCCAAAATATTTAGGTGATCCTAACAATCTAAAAGTAAGTCTATCTTCATTAGGTAATATGTTGCTAAGAAACTGATTTCCAATACAGGATGTAGATCTGGCCAAAAGTTTTGGATGAGTTCTCTAATTTATCTATTTGCATCTAGGTTCATCCAGTGATGTCATATGCTTATGCTTATCCCCATATTCTAGTAATTGATTCCTACTAATTGTCCTGACTTGAGCATCACTTGATCTATATGTGTGGAGTGACGGATCTAGGACTGTTGAACGAAACTTCAACAGTCCAAATCCACTATCACTGAACACACTTTAATGAAAGCACTTTCACCAAAAAAGCGCTTTCACTAAAGTGTGTTAAAAAAAAAAAAAACATTAAATCTACTTTTATACAAGGGGCAAGCCCCCCTGCACTCCCCCACCCCCTACTTTAATATTCTCACTCCGAGATCGCACTACAGTGGGATAAAGTGAATTTTCCCTTATCCACACCATAGTACGACTGGCATAACAAGCATACTTACGCGAAAATGCTGCTTCAGTGAAAAGCATTTTCATGTAATTATGTCCACCCATTAGCGATTCGGTGAAAAGTGCATTTGTGCAAGAGTCCTAGACCCAGAGTGACATGATTACTGAATGAGCCTGTGCTTAAGATCTTTTGATAATGTCACATAATCCAAACTGAAAGAACTAATGCATTTTAAGCACATACATTGGGACTTAGGAATATTCTGGATCATAAGTCTGGATTGACAACTATCTGCAGTCAAAAGTGAGTTTTTTAAATAGTTTTCTGTAAAATGATGTATGTATCATGCAGTCCAGTAACTCAGTTATATTAGCATGCAAAAATCAATAGTAAGATTCTCTGTCTGTGTCCTTAATATAAACTGAATACCAAATTCAGTATTATTCAAATAAATACAAACTATATTTACAACTTCATGGGACCCCTTCCAGATCAGCCAGCAATCATGTAAGTAACAACAACACAAAAACATACTATTAAGAATTTGTTACTGATGTCTTAATAGATAATTACCTCTTCAGAATAGTCAGAAAAGGGATCTGCATAAGTAAGTGCAAAGGAAGCTCCTATGGCAGTAAATATTGTTCACCACAGTAAAATACATATTTCGTACAATTTATATTAATTATATAATAAAGTAAATTCAAACACATGTAGATAAATTTTATTCAACCAATACTCACTGTAGTAAAATTACATTTAAAAGTAAATAGATCAATTTTATTCAACCAATACTCACCATAGTAAACTACATTCTTACTTAGTGCAGTTAATTGTATCATAAAGTCATTAAGTGCAAAAGTATAGAAATCAAATATATTCAACTGATACGGTATTGCTTTCAAACCTACCCTGTGTGGAATATGGGTAAAAGGGTTGTATGTCTAAAGTAGACTAAAGACAATCCATGCCAACCTGCAAGTCTGGCATGAGTTAAAAAAGTTGCATTGTGTTTTGTTGTGTTGTGTCTTTAACTCTGGCCTTACCAAATTTAACAAAGGTTTCAAACTAATCTGTAAAAGAGCAGTAGTAGTTCTACTGAAGGTGGTCTTCCCAGAAACAGCTGGATGACCTGGGAGGCTTGGATTAAGATTTTTGCATCTTGGGAAGAATATAAAACTATTATGGTTTGGGGCAAGGGAAAAGCAGCTCAGAACTCAAAAGAGTTCTCTGTAACCTCTGACACCTTCCAACATTGTAAGAACTCTTTAATTGAAATCTGAAAAGTTTTCTAGGATCATGTGGAAAATGGAGATAATATTTTATATCTGATATTTGGTTGAAACTTCTTTGTCATAGTCCTGATGGTCCCTAAGTACTCCTCCACCCCCTTTGTCAGTCTGTGTTATTTTCAAATCCCTGTTTTTTTCATAAAACATGCAGACTTCTGAAACAGCGGAACACTGATGAATAAACTTAACTTCAGCTCTCCCTGGGAAAACAGAAACTGAGAAACAACAGCCAGTGATATTGCCAGCTTGAGTAAAATGAATTTACTGGCAAGTAAGTACATTGCCTATATGCCAGCAAAGAAGAAAGTAAGAGAGCCTGAAAGAAAATCATCTGGGAAAGGTGAAGAGAAAACTCTAACTAAGAAGAATCTGTAGCTGTTCAGCAAAAAGCAGCTCAAGCTCCAGTTTTAGTGCAAGACATATCTTCCAGTAATCTAGAGGAAAATGAATAAGTCAAACATGCTCAGACCTGATTAAAATAAATAGAACACTGATGGAGTATATCAACTCAAATAACAAAAGTTTGGAAAAAAAATGGAAGAAGCTTTAAACAGATATTCAATGGAGCTGATAAAACTGCAAAAATCAGAGGCTGAAATGAAAAAAAGGCTGGCTGAGTATGAGACTGCTCAAGAAAAGATGTTTCAAAATGGTAGAATTAGAGAACAGAGCACATAGGGAAAATCTGAGATTTTCTGTTCTATCAGCGAAACTAGAAGGAACAGACTGTGTTAATTTGATGAAGGCATAAATATGCAACTGGACTGGTATTCCACAGCAGGAACTATTAACTCAAAGGGCACATCATGTGTGTGCTCTAAATCTGGCCACGAGAAAGCAGCCAATACCTTTATTAGAAAATATGAAAACCTACCAGTAGAAAGAGTTGATACTGACAAAACTGTAGCAAAAGGCCAACATATTAAAAGTTGGAGACAGCAGAGTATTTGTGAAAAGTAATTATTCACTGTACACCAGGCAGAATAGAAACAAATTTATTCCAGTAATCAGGGAATGTTGAGAGACAGGTGTGAGATTCAATCTGCTGTATCAAGCTATCTTTAGAATATTTTTTCCTGGAGGATCAAAGCTTTTTTTTTAATGCAGAACAAGCTAAGGAAGAAATGCAAACGTTTGTCCAACAAAAAGTAGCCATCAAGCAGAAGGGGATGCCGCTTCTCATTCTTCTTATAATAAAGCACATGGATAGACTTTACCAGTGAAAACGTTTCCATTGTTCCAAACGAAAATACTTCAAACACAGAGAAAAGTATGAGACTTGACCAGAAGAATCAGGAGAACCCTTGGAAATGAACTGGAATCTGGAACTGAGCAATTGATATGAACAGGAAGAACACCAGCAACACAGAAATTAGTGAATAAATGTGAGACTCCAGAGCATCAGTCACATTTGTGAAATACATCTGTGTAAGAATAAGTAGAAAGAGTGGACTTCTGCTGAATTTGTTAAATTTGTGATGAATTGAAAAGCATTTGCTTCACTTCATGTCATTAATGTTTGGAAGGATTCTGAGGGGAGGGGAAAAGAAGGAAAAAGGTAACTAAGTAAAACAGTTTTCATTCTTAGTATTTCTACAAAACT
Organism: Protopterus annectens; assembly: GCF_019279795.1. Lineage (NCBI taxonomy): Eukaryota > Metazoa > Chordata > Ceratodontiformes > Protopteridae > Protopterus > Protopterus annectens. The sequence continues at coordinate 777,244,164 of NC_056744.1, forward strand.
TTTCACAGTATAAATTGCACATTTTTAGTAAAGTATTTTTAGTTGTTCTCGTATGTGAAAAAGTTACTTAAGTAAACAGATGCCTTTTTTCTCTTCTTCCCTTCTCTTTCTTCTTTTTTGGTATTAAGAAAAGTAAGCATTACGGTGCAAAAAAAAAAGAAGAAAAGCTAAACAAATGCATGTTTAAGTTAATAGGCTATAATCTTGGGTTGTTGAGGTAGGGATGGGATGTAAAAGTATGGAGATAGTAACATACGTAAAGCTGATGTGTTTTCTCTTATTTTCTGCATAGGTGAATGTTTGGATTAAGATCCCTGACTTAATCTAATAAAAAAGTTTAAGTGGAAACAAGTAAATATGAGAACAAACATAATGAAAAAAAATTCCTTTATCAATAAATGTTTTAGGTCGTCTTTCAGGCTGCATCAGAGGACTATGTTTTTTTCTCTTATGTTTCCATAGAGACAAGCTGATAATATGCAGTAAAAAAAGAACTCTGGTTTCCTCAACATTAAAAGTTAGTAATTTATGAAAGTATGCACTCTGTTTTCACATTGGGGAGGGGGATAAAGTTAAAAAAAGAACCCCAGTTTCTGGCTAATTAGGACATGTGTTAGGAGCGGTGCAGTTAGCACAAATGTTACTATTAGGAGTGTTAAACTTCATGGTTTGAAGATGTACATAGTTATGTGTGTTTGTATTAAGTTACCATGCTATGGGGGAGTGCTGGAGGTGTGTTTGTTTTTATCTTTGGAGGGTTTTTATTAAAACAAAAAGTCTTGCAAAATGTGACATGGGTTCCAGTGTTGTTGATAAGAGAAATTTGTATAAAGAATTAACCCGTCGAACATTAATGGGTGTATGTATCACAAAAGCTAGAAATAGATATTTAAAAAGCTGCCACATATAATAGGTGGGAATAATGATTTCTTACCATAATGGTGACACTTTCCATATTACCTTGGAATGTGAATGATCTCACAGGTGTAGACAAAAGAAAGCATTCTTAATTATATTAAGAAATACACAGTTCAAATAGTAATGCTACAGAAGACTCATTTGGAATGAAGTGAGCATGTGAATTTGATAAAGGAGGGATTTCAGGATGGATATTCTGCAGAATACCAGGGACAAAGAAAAAGATGAGCACTTATATTAATTGGCACAGCAGCTCCGGTAGTGATAGAAGAGTTGAAAACAAGATAATAATGTCAGATTTGGTGGTAGTAAAGGACTGCTGGCAAGCAATGAGGATTATGCTGGCATGTATTTATATTTTATCTAAAACTGCTAGAATGGCAGTTAAAAAAGTGGGAGATAAATAATTAGCATTCAGCAGGGAATACTACTTATAGGTAGAGACTAGAATTTTTTTACAAAAATGAGGATGTATCTGGGAAGCCTAGAAAGGAAAATATGACAAAACAGTGTATATTTCTGAAGAAATTAATGAAAATGGTATGGAAGACATGAATTCAGTGACAGGAACTCCGAGAGAATTTACATATTATTCCCAAATGTACATTAACTGGGCTAGACTATACAGAAATTATACTTAGTAACATGTGCATTTAATTGAGAACTTTGACACACATCCAATAACTATTTCAGATCATGTGTCAATAATTATTAAAATAAAAAGGCAGGGTAGTGAAGTAAAGGTGAATCACTGGCATTTCTCAACGTACCTGTTAAAAAGAGAGGCATTTAACAAATGGGTAGTGGAAATTATCCAAGAGTTATCATTTGATAGAAAGTACCCCAGATGTTATAGCTACTGAGTGGATAAAATGAAAGCGGAGTTTAAAAATAGGGTAGAAATAAAAGAAAAAGAAAAAAGTGATCTGGTTAAGAAGTAATAGGAATTATTTAGAAGTGCTAACAAATATTAAAGTATTACAAAATAAATGGAATCTCAGAGAAAAAGAAGAGGTACAATTACAGAGTACTAAAGAAAAATAAGGGAGTACTTGTATAATATGCATGAGTTGTTAAGCAAATGTTTTTTTGATAATAGCTCCAGAGCACAAAAACTTTTGGCACAATGACTTAGGCAACAGATAGTAGAAAAGATTGTTGTCAGACTTAGGGAACCTATAACAAGACAAATAACCAGAGATTCTATAGATGTATTAGAGATTTTTCTGAAATTTTATGAAAAGTTGTATAAAGCAGAGAAGTGGGAAACTCAAGAAAAAGTACAAATGGGAATATTTATGGAAGATTAAAATATGCCAAGATTAGAGGTAGATGAGACTCAACAACTATCATTTAAGACAGGAAGAGATGAAATAAAAACGGTGAGATATAACCAAACTTCTGGAAAATCTCCAGGAATAGATGATATTCCTGTGGAAGTTTGGAAGTTTGGAGGGAAGAAAGTGATAAAGATCTGGAAGCCTTTGTTTAACAGCATTTTAAAAGAAAGGGAGACACCAACATCCTGGAAAAAATCTGTGGTTGCTGTAATACTTAAAGACAGTAAAGACCCACCTGGTTAGGCTTCATATAAGCCCATGTCAGTTTTAAAACATGATCATAAAGTGTTTATGACTATAATGACTAGGTGATTCCAAAATTGATTAATATGGACCAGTGTGGTTTTGTGTAAAGGAAGCAAAGAATTGGAAGCATTAATAGAACAAATAATGATCCATATGGAAGCAGATAAGAAAATTCTGCTGTTGTTGGTGGGTCTTGATGCAGAGAAAGTGTTTGACAGAGTAAGCTGCAATATTATGAGCAGGGCAATGGAAGCATTTGCATTTCCTGATACAATAATAAGGTTAATTAGAAAGATATTTGAGGGACTGGAGGCAAAAATTAAAGTGGGAGGGTACCTCTCTGCTAAGTTGTGTCTGAACAGCAGAACTAGGTAGTGATGTCTTCTTTTCCCTTTGTTATTTGCATTGTATTTAAAACCATTGCCAAAGAAAATAAGGAACTCAGAAATTCAAGGATATAATTGGTATGGTGTTCAAGAAAAGTTGGCTTATTTGCAAATTATATTATTTTTTATTTGATGGAACCAGAAAAGGACATCTCAGTGTTGTAGAACATTCTGAGAGAGTTCTGTTTTTTTTTTCTCGAAATATAAAATTAATGAAGATAAAACAAAGACTATTGTTATAATGAAGATAAAACAAAGACTATTGTTATAAACTATGTACCTAGACATGGATTGGTTCAGCAATACCCATATTTATGGGGACATGATAAAATAAAGTATGTAGGAGTATGGATTAAAAATGATTATGTTATGGCAGCTAAGGATATGTTGGAAGAGTCTAAATGAAATATAATACAAAAACTGAAAAACTGGAAGTGCTTTCCCATAGATATGGAAAGCAAGACACAAGAAGGAAAAATGTTTTAGTCCATTTCATTTTATACATAAGCCAGATATATTTTTATCAATCAGAGGAGAAGTTGTGGATAGTAATTATTAAAGAGTTGAACAGTTTTATTTGGGAAGGGAAGAGGGCAAGACTAAGTGGGATAAGTCCATAATCTGAATAGAATAAGGAGGTTTAAGATTACTTGATTTGAAGGGATATTTTAGAGCTACACACTGAACGTTCTTGTATGTAACACCAGCAGAAAGCTACTTTTCAAGGTGGAACATGGTAATGATGAAGCAGGGGGTTCATTCAAGAAATAAGGAAATAATAGTATTTTGGATGCCGATCCTTAAGGAAAATAACAATAGTCATACAGAATATTATATTCATAAAGTAACAGAAAGTATAATAAAAACTAAGCCAACACAGGAACAGAGAAAGATGATTCTGCTGATGGGGATGACAGCATTTAAGGGTACAGAGAGTAAGCAAGAGGGGGCTGGAGTTTACTAGAGAAAGCTGACAAAGGAACCAAGGTATTGGGAACAAATAATTTGAGAGGGAAAAGGTAATAGAATGGTAAGAGATGAAGAAGATGTTTGGATTGCAGGACAGTGATTGCCCCCTCCAATCAGGAATTGATATCAGAGTATAGACAAAGAGAAAGGGACAGGGGCATCCTAAATGAAAAAGTTGAACTGGTTGAGTTTTTAACTGAATCTAGAACAGAAGCTGCTGTTAGAAAAGGGATAATTGGTAGAGCATATAAAATATTATACAGTAACTATGGGAACCTATCATAAGAGGTCAGAAAAGATTGGGAAGACAGATTAGATATGCAATTCACAAATAAACAATGGGAAGATTTTATATATATATATATATATATATATATATATATATATATATATATATATATGGGTCTACCTGACATGGTCGACAGTTCATATGGTCGACAATTCATTTGGTAGACAGTTCATTTGATCAACAAGCATTTTAGGTGGGGGGCTTCGCCCCCACTTAATGTGGGGCTGTGCCCCCACACCTAACTATATATATCAACTCCAGGGTTACACAACATTGGGGAAGGGGGCAAATCTGCTTGTCGACCAAATGAATTGTTGACCAAATGAGTGTCGACCATATGAACTGTCGACCATGTCAGGTAGACCCATATATATATATATATATATATATATATATATATATATATATATATATAGATATATATATATATATAGTTCCCAATATGCAACAAAGTCTACAATATTTAGGATGTTTACCTGGAAGTGTTTGCATCATAGATATTTGTATATCCCAAGCAGATTCCACAAAGAATTTTTCCTCAGGTAGATGGCAAATGTTAGAGATGTAATGAAGAAGAAAGACATACCTGGGAGCATGTGTTCTCAGAGTGCAATGAGTTGGCAGATTTTAAAAATTCCCTACAGAGTACTCTGTCAGGAATACCAGGTGAGCAAATGAACTAAGGAAATGGTTGTTTGAGCTGGGTTATAGGATCTTTTCAGTTTAATTATGGTGGCCACAGAAAAAGCAATTACTACAAAACAGAAATCAAAATGTAAACCAACTATACTTGAAGTAGTGAATATTGTAACAGAGATCAAAGAACAAGAAGTGGGATCGTAAGAAAAGAGTAGGAGTAAACTAGATATAAATAAATGGAAATCATGGGAACAACACATTAAGAAAAAATATTTTAGAGGAGGAATGAGGTTTAAGAGAAGGCAGGAATTGAACAATTTATGTAATGCTGCTTTGATTATATGATATATAGCAATATATGTGATATATAAAGTTTGTAAATGTGAACTTGCTAATATGGTTTGATTACTTTTATGTAAATGTAAGTGTGCCTATGTCACAAGTGATAATTCAATAAAGGTATTAAAAAATATGCAATGCCAGACTTTTGTATTAGATTAGATTTTGACCACAGCACTTAGATCACACATGCAATTCTTTAAAAGTAGCAAGTTCAAAGATTTTCACAACACAATTAGAAAGTGGAAAGGTGGAACTTGAAAGTGACCACAGTGCGCATTTCTGAGACTGTATCATGTTTGTCCCTGAAACACAAATTTAAATTTAGCATTCAGAATTTTAACTTTTTGTCTCATATAGAAACTATATATTAAAACAATTCTGTATTCTCACTGGTTTTGGAATTTTTTGTGTTTTTGCATTTTGGGTTATCTATTTGACCATACCATGCAAAGTGTATCACCCCTTCAACAGTGTCTTATTACTTTTCATGGAGAGATACCAAAATTCAGTTGTGCATTTCAGCAGAATTACACACAAGGCCATAAAAATACAGCTGACATGAAAATAAATGCTTTACCCTTGTGTGTCGTGGCACACTGTTCATAAACGCACATACTACTGCACAGTGCTGTGCTGTCAGCTTTGTGTCTCACTCTGCCTTTTTGTAAGGATGGCCTCATAGATGCACCTCAACACTTGGTGCGCTCTGTCTGGTAACACGCTTCAGATATATGGTAATTTAGGGAAGCATTTATAGATAAACCATAAGGTCAATATGAGTTCTGATAGGAGGATCGGAGGATCGAGACACAGCTCTGCAAAGAGAATGTGAATCAGCACTCCGAAAGTATGTAGTAGTAAAGAAATATTAACGGGAAAATGATTTTCTCATGTTACTTTCTGATCTAAGAAATGCCATTTTTACAGTAAATAATACATACTAACTTTCTAAGAAAGCTCCCCAATATGTCAACTATCTAAAACTGTTCATGTAGGGATCGTGTCAGTACTTTGCCTAAGGTACCCGTACCAGTGCTGAAGAAGTTCTTCATACCACATATAACTGCTTGCTAAGTTTTGTACAAATACTATTATTCACACATAAGCTGCTTGCTAGGTAGCTGACACTATAGGACAGCAGGGTTACACCCCTAAAGGGATATGCAAAACAAAACAGTATTGCAAATGTCCAGTTTGTCCAGCTTCAATTTTCCATTTTCATGATTTCAAATGCATATTCAGGTGGAAACTTGGAATATTTCCTCATCCGCTCCATTGGCTGTAAACTGTAAAAACAGGAGGCTACAGTGAAAGTCATGATACTGCATATAAAATCCTCTAGGCTTATAATGGCTTGCAAGGGCAGTTAGCCTAGTACTAACCTATGAACTTATGAATTGTCAACATTTTGAAACTTTACAATTTTAAACTCATAGTACCTACTAAGAGCAGACAAGTGCTGCATCTGTACACTGTGCCAGTACACAGCCAGTCATCAGGCAATATCACTCCCTTTCTAATAAAACTTGGAAATGAGCATCAGCATGGGTTCTATATGAGAAAAAGTCCAGATCCTTACACATGGGGGGGGGTTTAGATTTCACCATTTTAACATTTCAGCATTTTGATGTGTCAGCATTGTACATTTAGTATTATAACATTCAACTTTTTAGTAAGTTGGCATGGATTCTGTGGAATCATGTATTCTGTTATTGACCATAAAACCAGCATAAATAAACAGCTGAATCCCTGATGTAACTAAATTTACATATAGCAAAGCATACAGGGTTAGCATATAAACATATGGGGATAAAGTGAAGAAACTGGCTTTTCCTTTACTCTTAGGTGTTGCAACCCTGACATTAGTATATTAGTATATTTAGAGATTGAGGGGTGGGATGCATTGGGGCGATGCACAAGGATAGAACATCCTGCTAAAACATAGCTGTTAACTCCCCTGCCTTAATTTTAATAGTATAAAACCACTATTTAAGCTTATTGATGATAGTTGTATTCAACAGTACATATTCGCTACTTTGGACTACAGCATTTAATAACTTAATGAATGATTTTGCTTCCAAATATTAAATCAATAGATTAGGAGTCATAAGGCAAACAAGAAGTTACTACTGGCTTGTTTGGTTTTCTTGAATATGGGGAAGAGATTCACTTGTTTTGTTACATTACACTCCACTGGACATTAAGGAAATGCAGTACCATTTTCTTCTTTTGGCTTTTCCCAGTCAGGGGTCGCCACAGCGGAACTCCAATCCACTAATGATTGGCAGTAGATTTTTACAGTGCCGAGGTGCCAGCTCAACACCCAACCTTCAGCGAAGGCATGCCCATTCACGCATGTCTTTCGAATGCCACTCTACCGTGGGGGGGATATGCAGACTCCACACAGAAGGCGCTCCCGCTGAGAATTGAATGGGTGAACCTCTTGCTGTGAGGCGACAACGCTACCGCTGCAACACCGCGGCTTGACAAAGCAGTACCATACCAGAAGAAATACTTAGAGCAGATACTTTATGGGAATTAAGCCAATGCAAAAAAATAAACAGGTCTAGCCACCAAGGCTACTATATTCTCACTTCAGGATTAGAAGGGTTGGGTAGTCAAAGTACAAGAACACACTTGTCCATTGTTGTGATGGTGGTTAGGACCCACAGTTTGTAGCTCTTTCCTTTAGGGAATTAGTCAGCCGCTGGTGAGAATTTAGCCTATAGTCAGTAGAACTCACACCAAACAAAGAAAATGACACGAGTTTCTATAAAGGCTGTTAAAAAGATTATTGAAGTGTGATATGCAGAGTGCAGAACTGATACTCTCTCACAAGACAGGTAATTCAGTTAGATAAATGCGTAATTTTTTTTTGTATGTTTTACCCTGCCACATTGGATTTATTCATGTTTGTCCCCAAGGCCAGTTGCAGTGAGATACAGCTCAAAACACTGAATCCAAATGTTCTCTGAGAGGTTCTTCTGCAGCTTGACAGATATTGCTGATTATAGGATTATCTTCATAAGCCAAAACCTGAAGACCAAGTGAAAAATTAGCCTGGTTACCCAGTGGAGTGCAAAAGGAGTGCATTTATGCCAGATTCAAATTCTGAGTGAATTTGCAGTTTATAAGAGCTATATTTAGTATTTTTGTTTGAAATATGAATAAAATGAGATGCATGGGAGAGTAGGAGCAACAGACGGCTCATTTGTTCATGCCTTACATTTGGCTTACATGTGAGGCACAACAAAACAAAAAACTTCAGCAGCAATCCAGGAAGACCAAGCCTTAGTACAAAAACAAGTATCAGTGCCCTAAAACAGTTGCGTCTCAAAGCAGACTTTTAATCCTGACACCATGTACTCTGATGACTTTTCTCCAAGCAGTCAGCTCTAAAAGAGAATGCATTTCATTAAATAAAAATTCAGGATAGCACATGGGGGCACAGGTCCAAAATAGATACCATGAGATGGCTTCATTCCAAACTTAAAGACCTACCCTGGTCACATGACTCAAGACAAGCTTAGTATTAATTTAAAGGGACAGCATTCACATACTAAGATTGTGACACAGTCTTAGAAATGAAGTATTCTGAACATTTGAACCCTTGAACTATTTGCCAAAGTAAATTTGAAGCATTTCCTAAAATAATCTGACCATCTTACATATTACATCTTGTACATGTTATACCAAAGAAATAATTGAAATAACTACAATCACAATATCGTACTGGAAAGAGAAAGGATTGCAACTAAATGCAAAAACAAAAAACTCTGACATATACGATTGAATCCAGAGTACCAAGCATCTTAAGCACAGATTAGCACCACTATGTTAGCAAGCAACTGCAAGCTTGGTACTGTCTTTCTTTATTTGTAACGTCCTACTGTTGTCAGTGAATGGTACAGCTTTCCATTTATCTATTCCTCAGTTGATGTTATTTTCTCATTATGTCAGACAATTGCTGTTATCAATATTCAATGTCATCTGACTGATGAATTGCTGCTCAAATTAAGGTGCATCTATAGGAAGTTAGGAAGCCATACAATGAATGTAACTTTCCAAATACACTTTGTGTTATGTTGCTGTTTTATTCCCAAATGCTTTTCTTTAAAATGGTCAATATACTACTGAGATGTTTGTTTTTTTTTTGTTATTATTTCTAAATATTTTTCTTTAAAATGGCCACTGTACTATTAAGATGCTGTTCTCCACACTTGCGCAGTGCAGAGATTATGGCTAGATTCATGAAGCCACTGCAGTATGGACTACACTTGGTGCAAGGACGACTCTGATGATTTACAGTTCAGTCTCTGTAGTGTCCCAGTATACTATATTCACTACATATGATATCTTGAGTTATTTCCTGTTGGCATGTGTAGCCCTCACCAGTAACCATTTGAAATGTTAGGGACCTACTAGAAGAAGTCCCGAAATACTGAGACTGAATGGCTGAAAGAATGAGCTTACATGTATAAGTCCAGGATGACATTTCTCAGAATATTCTCCTTTCTCCATGCTATGACAATCTCAGAGTTTGGTATATATAAGTTCATGGGGACTTGCCTTCACATGTGGGGGTGAAGGTGGAGCTTGCTCCCCTCCACTGCAAAAAAAAAAAAACGGGAAGAGCAATTTTTGAGATTCACTTTTCTTTTCTATTTTCAGTCTTTTTTTTTAATTTAGTTTTTTTTTGTTTTTTGTTTTTTTGCCTCATCAACACTTCAATAAGGAGCTGCACAATCTCTTAAATCAAAAGTGACATCTTGTTATGTTTTTAAGTAGGTTAAAGTGTCTACATCTAAGATATTTACAGTCTTAAACTAATTAAGTCAAAAATTCTAATTACATAGAGACAAATTCAATAAAAGTTTGTTTAGGAGTCTTAAGACAATGTACAGACTTCCAAGAAACCTGGTCAAGTCTGACTTTAAGTTTTTTTTTCCTTATATACTCTTTCTAGAATAATTGATGGACAGGCTATTTGACATCTCAGTTTCCAAATGAAGCATAACAAAAGCAAGTAATTTAGCAACTCTTCCCAGTAGAATACTGAAAACATATTGTTTAGGAACCTGCTAGTTAAACAAATCAAAAGCAGTTGGTAAAATATATTGTGGCAATTTTTGAAAGCCACTTAGAGAAAATGAGTAATTTAGAGTGCTACCACAAAAACAAATCAGTCCAACTACCATGGTCTGGTACATAAACTTTTAATGAAATAAAAACGTAAAACAGATAAGCACTTGCGGGTTGTTAATAACCCTTCATCAAATCTAAAAAATAAAAATATATTCAACTATTTAAAATATTCCTATCCAATTTATGATCTCTTATTACCATATGACCTTTTAATAACAAATCAAAGTTAAAATAATCATTACTGATTATTGGATGTAAAAGTTTATGTACCGGACTGTGGTAGTCAGACTAATTTGTTTTTGTATCTTTCTGTGTTTGATTCAGTCTTGACTTTTAGAAGCTGTCAAGGTTATTTTCTTTGCATTCCTGAGTGCATAGTGCACGTTATACACTGCAGCTACACATGGCCAGAGGTATGGTTGTGGAATTGGATTATCATCCTGGCCCGCCAGAAATGAGAAGGAATTATAGTTGTACTAGGAATTTGGTTCATATGGAAGTCAATCTGCTATTACAGTTGAAATTCATGGACAGTGCGATAACTTCAACTGATAACACTCAGGATGAAAGTTTTTCTTTAATATACAGACAGCTGGAGAATGGCCTTTACAAAGTGAAGAGATTGCAGTGGCAACACCTCCACTTGGAGCATGTATCCACCATAAGGTAATACCAAGGGCCCTGAGAGTACTCCGGATGCCAATGTACGGTGATGCATATCTGGAGCTACTCAAACGATGGCAAGTTCTAAATATCCAAAGTAACAAAAAAAACACCCAAACAATACCAACGAGACAAAACTGATGGCTTTTAGCGTAGTTAAAGTTTAATGTTCGCTATTCACCCAAACAGACTTCCTCAGAAATACATTACTACACAAGAAAATCACAATTAAACCCATTTGGACAACAGTCAGCCAATCATGTCATCCTAATAATAAACCAATTAAACATATGATTAATGTGAAAAACATCTAAAAAGTGTTGCAATAAAAACAATTAAGTTTTACATTTGCAAATTACCAATAGTAATTTTTCTGTTTTGTAAAAAAAATGTGATGTTCACCATGTCATTCAAACCAGGAACCATGCAAAAAGTAAGCTTAATTTGCCACTCAGCTTCCCTCTGTTCCACATGATTCCTATAATCTCCAACCCTTAAATCCTGTTTAACCACCTCCAAAACTGAGAAAGTCAATTTCTTCCAATTGGGACAAATCAAAGAATGTTTATAAAGGGCATTGTTCCTGTTTTTATAGCATATTGATGTTCCTGTATCCTCTTCCTTAAACTTCTAGTTGACATGCCAACATTAAAAGCTGGACATGTGGAACACATAGCTAAATACACTATACCTGTGGTGCCACAGTCCAGCTTACCAGGAACAGGAATGGTATAATTCAGATGTTGCAAAAAAAAACCAAAAAAAACAAAAGGGCCTTCATGAATGAACCTAAGAGCTTTACACCCCAAACATTTCACCATAGCACCTGTTTCACCAAAAGTAGGAATGGAGTCTGCTTGATACTATGGTTTGTCATATACACAAAATAAGGGCTGTTGCCCAACACTTTAACAAGATCTGCATTACCAGAAACAACTTTCCAGTTTTCACTAATAATTATGTGAATCAATTTACTGCCCATATTCATATCTAAACAAACCCTGGGTCCCTCCAATCCCTAATATTGATGTCAGTTACCTTTCCTACATCTGTCTGTGATTTCTTAACAAGTCCCTTTATTAAAATAGGAGGGAAGTCAACATCTCTCCTAGAAATAACCTCCTGGGCCATGTTATCTAGCATATCACCAGGATAACCTCTCTCTAAAAACAATGATTTAATAAAATTAACTTCTTTTAAGAAAGCTTGGTTGTCAACTGTCATTTGGGATGCTCTAATAAGCTATCCACTAGGAATATTTTTTCTCATAAAATAAGGGTGGCTACTTTTAAAATGGACATAGCTGTTGCAAAATGTACTTTTATGGTGGATACTACTCAAAAACATATTCTTACATGGATCCCAAGAAATGTCTATGTCAAAAAATGACACCTTAAGGCCACATTCACCCAGGACGAACTTTAAAAATGTCGTACTTTGACTTAACAACTCCACAAATTTTCCAACATCAAAACTATCTTTGTAAACAATAAAAAAATAGGTAATCAGCAAACCTTTTTGTAAAAAGCAATTTGTTCAAAAAATTATATCTGAGGCAGAATTTCAATGTCCCACCAGCCTAATACCAAATTGGCCTAAGTTGGACCAACGGTAGCCCCCATAGCCACACCCTGTAGCTGTTTATAAAACTGATTGTTAAACAAAAAATAACTGTTGTCCAACAATAAATCCAACAAAGAAATGTAGGTAATAATCCTGTTGTTATCAAAGCCAGTGTGTTTACCCAAATACCATCTAACATAATCAACCCTGATGTCCTGCAGAATGCAGGCAAAAAGAGAGACAACATCCACCGTAAACATCATAAGCCTATCAATAACTATACCTGAGGAGGTGGTGAAAGACCTTAACTGGTCCAAAAAATCTCAGGAGTCAGCAATGTAAGATGGCAGCTGTTTGATTAAAGGTTTCAAAACAAAATCCAGATACATAGTAATACAATCCATACAACTGTCTGAAGCAGAAATTATGAAAGGTGGTTTAACAATGCTTTTGTGAAGCTTGTGAATACCAAACATCACACCAATTTTAGGATTATCCACACATAAAAAATCAAAAACATCTCTAGAAATTTCAGCATTCAAGAACAAATCATACAGTGTACTGTAAATGAAGGCATAACTTTTAATAACATCAAACTTCATAACCTTTCTGTACTCTAATGGATTTGCTAACAAAGATTCCATGGTTTCAGTATAGTTAGCAGTGTTCATGACAACAACAGCCCCACCCTTGTCAGCTTTCATAAACCTCAAATCACGCCTCACAGCAAGTTCATTCAGAGCTTTCCTCTCCTTGGAGTTTAAGTTGTAAAACGTTTTCCTATCTTTGTTCTCCAAAAAGCTTCTAATATCTTTTTCACAAAAGGCCTCAAAAGCTTTGACAGTGTGAACCAAGCTAGGATTAAAAGTAAATGGCCTAGACAAAATGTTTTCATTGTACCCAATGTCATTCAGAATGTACTTTAAATTTAACTTTCGAGTGTACAACTTTAACTCAATCAAAGTCTTGGTAACACTTGCCTTCCTGCTTGGTTGGAAGTTAAGTCCTAATTGCAGGACTTTGATGTGTTCTTCAGAAATAACAAGATCAGATGGATTGTACACTGAAATGGTGTTATGGCAATATCAGTCAAGGAAGTTGGTTGTCTCTCTTTTTACCTCCCTTCCGCAGGACATTGGGGTTGATTATGTTAGATGGCATTTGGGTAAACACACTGGCTTTGATAACAACAGGATTATTACCTACACTTCTTTGTTGGATTTATTGTTGGACAACAGTTATTCTTTTGTTCAACAATCAGTTTTATAAACAGCTACAGGGTGTGGCTATGGGAGCTACCGTTGGTCCAACGTATGCCAATTTGGTATTAGGCTGGTGGAACATTGAAATTCTGCCTCAGATACAATTTTTTGAACAAATTGTTGTTTACAAAATGTTTGCTGATGACCTGTTTTTTATTGTTTACAAAGATAGTTTTGATGTTGGAAAATTTGTGGAGTTAAGTCAAAGTATAATATTTTTAAAGTTCGTCCTGGAGTGAATGTGGCTCTAAAGTGTCATTTCTTGACATAGACATTTCTTGGGATCCATGGAAGAATATGTTTTTGAGTAGTATCCACCATAAAAGTACATTTTGCAACAGCTATATCCATTTTAAAAGTTGCCACCCTTATTTTATGAGAAAAAATATTCCTACGGGACAGCTTATTAGAGCGTCCCGAATGACAGTTGACAATCAAGCTTTTTTAAAAGAAGTTAATTTTATTAAAGCATTGTTTTTAGAGAGAGGTTATCCTGGTGATGTGCTAGATAGCATGGCCCAGGAGGTTATTTCTAGGAGAGATGTTGACTTCCCTCCTATTTTAATAAAGGGACTTATTAAGAAATCACAGACAGATGTAGGAAGGGTTACTGACATCAATATTATGGGATTGGAGGGACCTAGGTTTTGTTTAGATATGAATATGGACAGTAAATTGATTCACAAAATTATTAGTGAAAACTGGAAAGTTGTTTCTGGTAATGCAGATCTTGTAAAAGTGTGGGGCAACAGCCCTTATTTTGTGTATATAAAAAAAACCCATAGTATCAAGCAGATGTTGGAAAACAACAAATCAGGGTCCATTCCTACTTTTGGTGGATCAGGTGCTATGGTGAAATGTTTGGGGTGTAAAGCTTGTAGGTTCATTCTTGAAGGCCCTTTTGTTTTTTTTGCTATATTTGAATTACACCATTCCTGTTCCTGGTAAGCAGGACTGTGGTACCATGGGTATAGTGTATTTGGCTATGTGTTCCACATGTCCAGCTTTTTATGTTGGCATGTCTACTAGACGTTTAAGGAAGAGGATGCAGGAACATCAGTATGATATAAAAACAAAAAAAACAGGAACAATGCCCTTTATAAACACACTTTGATTTGTCCCATTTGGAAGAAATTTACTTTCTCAATTTTGGAAGTAGTTAAACAGGATTTAAGGGGTGGGGATTATAGGAATTATGTGGAACAGAGAGAAGCTGAGTGGCAAATTAAGCTTGCTTCTTACATGGTTCCTGGTTTGAATGGCATGGTGAACATCAAATTTTTTTTACAAAACAGAAAAATTACTATTCGTAATTTGCAAATGTAAAACTTAATTGTTTTTATTGCAACACTTTTTAGATGTTTTTCACATTAGTCAACCGTTTAATTGGTTTATTATTGGGATGTCGTGATTGGCTGACTGTTCAAATGGGTTTAAATGTGATTTTCTTTTGTAGTAATGCATTTATGAGGAAGTCTGTTTGGACGAATGGCAAACATTAAACTTTAACTATGCTAAAAAAAACATCAGTTTTGTCTCCTTGGTGCTGTTTGGGTGGGTTTTTTTTGTTACTTTGTTTGGTGGACACCTTGACCTTATAGTGCACTGCTTTTCTTCAAGTTCTAAATTTTGAATTAAGTTTTGAATCCATTAAATTACTTCTTGAGTGTTTTAAGCCTATGGAGGAAAAATTGATCAGTAAAGTTGAGGGGCTACAAAATGATATTGAACATAAATATACAGCTGATTTGTTTGTGGTTAAATTGGATAACTTATACAACAATATATCAGCATACGATTCAAAACGTGAACAGATCAAAAGTAAGAAATTAATGAGGGATTTTTATGATTTAAAAGGGGTAATATTTTTGTGTGCCCTATAACTCAGACTAAAGAGACAATGGTTGAACATAATACGTTTCCTGGAATGATAGGTGAAACAACAGCGCTAACATCATTGGTGACTGATGATACTAATTTGTCAGAAGCAGATAAACATGCCAATAAACAAACTGACACAGTGGTCTTACCTCAGCAGAATCTACATAAGAAAAACGTCACTCAGAGTAATCTAGAACTGGGGGATATTTGCAAGGATCATTCTGAATGAATCACATACATCTTATTTCTACAAGTTAAACAAGGAAGAAATTCAAGCCATGAAAGAGCTACAAATGAAAAATAAAGTCACCATAAGACCAGCTGGTAAAGGAGGAACCACTGTCTTCATGTACAGCTCAGACTATATTAACAAGATGTTCAATATATTAGGAGACATTGATACCCATGAGAATGTCACCAAGATAACAGTCAATTGTTTTATCAGTATGATAAATGACACTTTATACGACATGCTGATGAATGGAGTGATCTCACAGAAACTGTATGAGTTTTTAAAAGTTGATAAACCAGTGATTCCTATTATTAATGACTTGGCCAAGATCCACAAGAACTGTAGCAATCCTCCATTATGAGCCATTGTCTCTGGAAATTGCTGGGCTACAGAACCAGTATCCATTTCCATAGATCAAAAGATAACAGTGGTATTAAATAGTGTATCATCTCTATTAAGGGACAAACAACAATTTTTGACCTCCTTGTATGAAAACATGGGCACATATGATGGAGATGCCAATTACCTTATGGTAACATTAGCTTTACAAAGCTTATTTACACTGATTCCAAATGATTATGGCATAGACACCATCAGGACTTTTTACATAACAGAAAAGCATATAACACAGAAATCATTATGGTCATCTGTATGCGATTAGAGCTGATACTTGAAAAGGTACTTATGTGTTAGCGCAACCAGATTTTCGCGGTTGTGAAATGCGCATAACTCCACAGAAGCAAGTGTATTAAACACATCAAAATGTTATTGTAAGTCCTTACAAGTGGCCAAAAACTGTATATGAGTTTTACGAACCGAAACAAGTTCAGAAATCATCTTCCTTTTTTGCATCTGTTACAGACTTACACTTGAGTTATCATGCCTGCTATTGTACTGTCGGTTGCATTATTTACAGTTTGTGGAAGAAAGGGTGCAGAGAATAGTGACTGTCATTGCTAAACTTACAGGGAAACTAGTTCATGTTACAGTGATATGGGGTGAGAAAACTCCACATTTCTTTTTGTATGACAGTGCTTGTGAAACAAAACGGTAATACATAACTCCCCCAATTTCACAGTCTCTGTGTTTTCCTTCTGTGAAGGATTCATTGCCCAGTGTGAAAATATTCCAACACACAGTACGACATCAGTCATGACAAATCATGCATGCATCTCTAATGCTCGCAAAACAGGAAGAGGATTTCTTTAAATTGTTCATGTTCTTTAAAGTCATGTATATTTTTTTGAAAGTAGTAAGGACTATGATTGGCACTTAGAAATCTTTCAGCCACTCGTTTGTGTGCAGGTAGGCGCTATTCGCAACAGTAAAAATCTGGTTGCGATAACACGTAAGTACCGCTGAAAACAATATTTTCATCCTCAATGAAGAAATATTTTGGCAAAAATGGGGCGTAGCTCTGGGCACTCCATGTGCTAACAGCTATGTCAATCTTGTGTTGGCAAAATGGGAAGAAGAATATGTCTTAAACAACCATCTACTTTCTACTAGGATATTCTATTACAAGCACTTTGTGGATGATGTATTTCTGTTATGGTATGGCACCATGAAACAGCTCCATGATTTTATTTCATATCTTGAAAGTACAACTTCCGTCTTCAGATTCAGTATGATGATTTTGAGAAAGACGATAGATTTCCTAGATGAAGCATTATGTGTTGAAGACAATGGTACCATCAATACCGATCTATATTGGAAGGAATGTTGGAAGAACAACTTGCTACATTGCAGTAGTAGGCACCGAACCCTGGTTATACCTCTCACAGCATCATAAAGGGGTCTATATCAGAACATCAAAGTTTTAAAACTTTGAATGTTCTAATACCGGCCCGTTTTCAGTGAATGCTAAAAATAGCGAAGCTGCAGAACACCAAATTCTTTCCTAGGGAAACAATTCAGTTGGCTGGTTCTGTAGCTTCGCTATTTTCAGCGCTGTGGTGGAAAGTTACGGGTCGGGTTCAGGTAAGTGTATGATTGTGTGGACATTAGGGTTAGGGTGTGGGTTAGGTGATTTAGGGTTAGGGCATGGGTTAGGTGAGTTAGGGTGCGGGCTAGGTGAGTTAGGGGCGGGTTAAGTGAGTTAGGGTTAGGGTGCGGGTTAGGTGAGTGTGTGATAGTGACGGACCTTAGGGTTAGAGTTTGGGTTAAGGTACGTGTATAGATAATAGTGTATGTACAGTTTAGTGCAGAGTTTGCTGTAGGATTTTAAGTGTATGTGTGTGGATTGATGTTTTTTAGGTGTGCTTGTGTTGTGTGTATGTGTTTCGGAATAGCAAATTTTTTCCTTGGGAAAAAATTTGCTGTTCAGAATGTTTGATATTAAGTGGTTTAGATATTTTAGGTTCGATGAAATAGCGTTCACTATTTTCATCTTTCGATAGCGTGATATAAATGCTCTTAAAGGGTCAGCAACTAAGAACATCCCAATTGATATTAACAGCTATTTGAATATTTTATTTGTAAATGAATGTATGATAATTTTGTAACTCTTTTTACTACTTTTTAATATTTTAATAGAGCTTTTCTCCCTCTGCTTTGGACTTTCCTGGTAAACAAATGCAAATACAAATAATTTGTACTCAAATGCCAGATGAGCCGAGAGTAGTAAGCCTGCAGCAAAAAGGGCAGAAGACTTCATTATCAGCTAATCTGCATGTCTCTTAACTGCTTAGTAATTACTGAAAGCATTAACAGGCCTTTTCTGTCACCCTTGCTATACTCACCTCTAGCAGCCAATGCATTGTGTTAACACAAGCACTCAACTCATTCATCCCTACACATGCACATACTCTCACAAACACACACACACACACACACACACACACACACACACACACACACACACACACACACACACACACACACACACACACACACACACACACACACACACCTACCTGGGAAAGGTTAGGACGGCTTACCCTCTTTACCACCTCCACCCAGACTATAAGGTAGATAGACTGCCACCAGAACACCCAAAAACAGCTATTCTAAGGGTCTTATGAGGGTACCCAATTACTCTTAGTAAAATTAATACTTATACAAATGGTAGTGGTAGCCAAGCAACAAGACTTTCAGGAATGTGGAGCCACAGTGCCACTAAATAAATGCTCACACACGCAAAACACCACACATACCACTGCACAGACTCACACACATGCACACACACACACACACACACACACACACACACACACACACACACACACACACACACACACACACACACACACACACACACACACACACATGCACACATGCACACACACAGAAAACACCACTCATACCTCTGCATACGCTCACACTCACTCACACACACACACACACACACACACACACACACACACACACACACACACACACACACACACACACACACACACACACACACACACACACACACACACACACACACACACACACACACACACATACACACACACACACACACACACACACACACACACACACACACACACACACACACACACACATACATACACACACACCAACACTACCTATCCATGAAACTCCCTAATACCTACCTGTAATATGATCTTACCCACTGAAAGAACTGGATGAATGTGAGTTTTTGGCTGAGTTAATTACCATTACTGATGGTAAGGATTAATGGAGCCAAGTGATTCTATGAATTGCTTGGCTGTGTAAAGCACTTAACCCAGGTATTTTAGGAGAAGAAAGCATGGTTAATTAATATATGCCACTACCCTGGAATGCCTCATTAGCATTGGCAGTAGACTAGAGAGATAACTCACCACAATGTTGCACCTCTTTGAGATAAGCATTGTGGTAGGGTGAAGAAATGGAAACAGTTATTGAAAGTGGTAAAAACAGCTTACTACTGGCAGTAACCTCTCTGAATGTCATCCAAAGCCTTTACCATATTTGGCTAAATGCCTTAGATAAACTATTCTCATAGCAGATGATATATATGTTTGGTGGAACAAAATATTTTATCTGACATTATTTCTTTCTAACATCACAAATGAGCTCCTTCATCTTGAGGCATTTCCCTTTAAAAGAAAAAGTGCATCTGATGTGTGCATTGAGATGTTTTTGCCTTTTCTGCAGTGTTTTTTTAAACAGTGATTATGTTAGGTTTCTCTGAAGTTTGAGAAGTTTGTTTCACCAAATTCCATTTCTTATAATGAAACGGGGTGATGCAGCGTAGAACTAGGTTAAGTCCAAAATACAACTTTGCTGAGACCACAGAGACAACACTAACATAAAAAAACAAGGACTGCAAATTGCTTGTAGCAAAACCGCAAACACAAATGTATATGTTATAACATACACCATTGCATAATGCAGTCTCCAAATCCTCTTACTTTAAATCTAAGCCTATACTTAAACGTAACACTAATTTTCATTTTCTTATCCCTAACTCTAAACCTTGACATAAACTCCAGTTCAGAATTCAGTTTTAATGTTTAAGATGTTGATGTCTCAAAATACTACAGAAAGGCAATTGACCAACTGCCCATTCATTCAATGTGGCATTCAGCCAAACCATTTCTGACCAAATTACCTTGTTGAAAAGTTTTTTGATAATATTTTTTGTCATTCAACTATTCAGCTTCCAAATGGCATTTGTTGAAAACAGAAACATAGGAACCATAAGAAGCCTAGCCATATGCACTTTTAAATAATTACATTTAAACGATCTTGCTGCCTTTTTCAAGCACTTAATATTATCCGCGTCCAACACTGAGCAAGGCAGCACATGACAAACCTGATAAAAATGTAAGCCTTTTTTTGAGGTGCAGTGACAACAGAGACGATTATATTTAAGATGGGAGGAGCAGAATATGCACCCTATGCAAGTCACCCTCCTTCACGCTTTCTAACTTTGTGGAGATTTTGTTTCATGAAACTCCATTTCATTCAGTTTTGTTCACTGAAGTGGCATTTGGTAAAATATGCCACGCCATTATTTTGGTTTCTCCAGTTCTTTTTTTGTATTCTCTTTATGTAATTTTCAACATATGATCTTCTAAACTAGTATACTAGACAAAACACAAAAATAATGGATGAGTGTCTTATATACTATGATATAAATAACTCCAAATACATATTTAAGAGGTAAGAACCCTTTACTTGTATCAGTACTTAACTTATTTCTCAGTGTCTTATTTCCCTTGTTCACTATAGGTGATCTAATCACATAAAGCTTTCCTTTCTTTCTGTTGCATAGTCAGTGATCTTTTTATAGCTAGCACATTTTGTAAAGAGATGCCTATGAGCAAGATACACATACAGTGACCTACATGGCATGCTAACAGATGTTGAAAGATTGAGAAAAGTGGAATTTACACAACAGTGTGGAATAAAAATAACACACTGAATCGCATAACAAGAAAACACACTGCACAAAGTAGTATACCAGATTTTGTTGCATACTGCCGAGTATGCAAAATGCAAGATACTGCTCATAGTTTCAGATACGTACATACTACATACCAGGATAAGGTGCAATTTACTACACAAGTCTTCTGAAATATGCTTATTATCAACACAGTAATGGTTGTGTGGGTGTGAGTGAGTGTTCATAGCTGTTTGCTAGGCTAATGACCATAAGAGCCTTTTTAGGCCTAGCTATGCATCCCAAATCTCTGACAAGTTCTGGTACCCTTGATAAGTATAAGCAAGCGCTTGGGAAATGAAATATTTACAAGCAGGGGCCTGGGAGATAAACCATTTACAGGCTGCCCATGTCCATTAGAAACATAGGCGCCAAGCCAGGAATGAATTTCCTGTTCCCCATCCAGTTGTCCAAGTTACACTTGAATTAGGTTAAGGAAGAACTCTACTTCACATGGATGAGGAGCCTATTCCAGACATAGGGTAGTCTCTGGGATACACACCTGTCTCTCCATCAGGCCCTATTTATATCACAGGCAAGGTTTAAGTCTTTAGAATGGGTAGTTCTGGTGCTGTTTGTTTTGTTGATATGCAGGAGGTTCATCAGAGTGGAGTCTGACAATGCCGGGTTTATATTAGAACATCGAAGTTTCAAAACTTTGAATGTTCTAATATCAAAACCTATTCAGCAAAAGCTGAAAATATCGAAGCAACAGAAAACCACATTTTTTCCCTAGGGAAAGAATTCAGTTGTCCGTTTCTGTTGCTTCGGTATTTTCAGCACTGTGGTGGAAAGTTACGGGTCGGGTTCAGGTAAGTGTGTGATTGAGTGCAGGTTAGGTTAGTTAGGGTTAGGGTGCGGGTTAGGTATGTGTGCAATTGTGTGGATGTGAGGGTTAGGGCAGGTTAGGTGAGTTAGGGTTAAGGCGCGGGTCAGGTAAGTGTGCAATTGTGTGAATGTGAGGGTTAGGGTAGGGTAGGTGAGTTAGGGTTAGGGCGTGGGTGAGGTGAGTGTGCAATAGTGATGGACCTTAGGGTTAGGGTTTAGGTTAAGGTAAGTGGATAGTTAGTGGTGTGTGTATAGTTTAGTGTAGGGTTAGGTGTAAGATTTTAGGTGTATGTGTGTGGATTGCTGTTTGTTTGGTGTGCTTGTGTTGTGTGTATGTGTTTTGGAACAGTGAATTTTTTCCCTAGGAAAAAATTCGCTGTTCTGTATGTTTGATGTTTTCAGCTTTTTCTGAATAGGGTTCAATATTAGAACATTCGAAGTTTTGAAACTTCGATGTTCTAATATAGACCCGACAATGCCCTGTATGCTGGACATAGATCTCCCCTCAACAACCTGTTGGAGACAGAATACAGGGATAGGGCTTTGAGGCTGTCTGCATAGGGCATTTTACTTACACCCTGTATTCATTTAGTGAGGAACCTTTGTGGACATTCCATTTGTTGGATATGGCTGGTTAGATACATACTAAAAGGGCATTGTACTCAATGATAGGTCTGATGAATGCCGAATGTAGTGGAACAATGACTTCCTTGGTCCTAGATGACATACCCTTGTTTATAAGTTGTGCAATAGCGAATGATTTCCTCACTACTGTAGACATGTGATGGTCAAAGGCTAGATTACTGCCTGTGTGTATCCCTATGTCCCTGATTGCTGAGTCAACTCTAAGGGGTGTGTTGTCAATATGATGGTTACCAGGGGTGGATGACCTCCTGAAGGATACTATTATGCATTTCTTGGCATTTACTATTAGTCCATGGCTCTGACACCAGTTGTTTGTCTGTGTCAGCCCTTCTTGGAGAATATTTGTGTCAGTGTGGGATTCAGTGACAGCTGCTAATTTGCGATCCTCTTCAGATTTAGTCAGCCAGAAAATATTGACATTGGCCTTGACTTCAGAGAAGTAAATGACAAAAAGGAGTGGTCCAAGGACTGATCCCTGAGGGACTTCACTTATGACTGGCCTCTTTGTAGAGGTGGACTCCCCAGTTTTAAGTTCCTGGGTTCTGTCTGTGACCCAGTTGGCTATCCACTGGGTGACATACAGGATTGTACCTAACCTCTTGAGATTGTCAGCAATGTCTGAGTGGGGTATTGTGTCATATGCCTTGGCCAGATCAAGGTAGACAGTGTTAACCATTTTGCCCTCATCCATTGCTTTGGTGACCTTCTCTAAGAAGTCCAGAAGGCTGAGTAGGCATGGCCTGCCCTTCATGAAACCAAACTGGGCTGCCAGTGTTTAGAGGTGTACTATATAATTATTGATCATTTTGATGATAATTCTTTCAGTGGCTTTGTATATAAGACTAGTGAGACATATGGGTCTGTAGTTTACAGGGTCTGTAGATGGCCCCCTTTGTGCAGAGGGATGACTGTTGCTGTTCTCCATTCATGAGGCATGAAGCTCATTTTGGAGGCTACAGTTAAATAGCAATTCCAGAGGGACTGATAGGTCATGTTTCATGCTATTTACAAGGCATCCTGGGATATTGTGTGAGGCCACTGATGCAGTGTTCTTGGTCTTAGAGAGAGCATTAAGAACCTGTTCCCTAGTGATAATAGGAGGAGTTATATTTGATGATATTTCCCATACCTAATATATATATATATATATATATATATATATATATATATATATATATATATATATATATATATATATATATATATATATATATATATATATATATATATATATATATATATACACACACATACTGTATAGTAATCCATACATATAGTATATATATATATATATATATATATATATATATATATATATATATATATATATATACATGGATCTACTTGATTTTAGCGAGTTCCGTTTCACTGAAACGGGAAATTCGTGAGTGGATTTACTCAAAAGTGCGTTTTATCGAAAACGCACTTTCGTGTAAATTAGTAGGTATAATAAAAAATAAATTATGTAAATAAAGACAAAACATGCAGTTTGCATGTTAACTTAGTTGTACATCAACGTTTAGTGTTGATGTACAACTGTGGACTGTTGTTGAGATCGAAGTACAGTGGGGATGAGGGAACATTCCCTTTTCCCCACTGTAGTGCGATCTCTGAGTGAGAATATTAAAGTAGGGGGGTGCAGGGGGGGCTTGCCCCCTGCATAAAAGTGTTTGAAGTGTTTCATTTTTTTTTTTTTGTTATGGATTTACACGAAAGTGCGTTTTCGTTGAAACACACTTTCGTGTAAATGCATTTGCGGATTTACATTTCAGTGAAACGGAAATTCTTTAGAATGCAGTAGATCCATATATATATATATATATATATATATATATATATATATATATATATATATATATATATATATCGTAACACATATAGTATGTCTCAACCTTTTAACTAAACGCAATGATAGGCAGATATCCGCACTTAACAAGGAAAGTAAGTAATTAAACCAAAATATTACTAAACATAGACATTTTAACAACAATCATACCAACTATAACTACTCATTTGTTATCTTGGAAGCCATAAACAATGTACTTTTTTCAGAGGAAAAGCAAGAAATTTCAAATGAATTTGAATGCATATCCTTCTTGATGAAAGGAAACACAGAAGCATTCTACAAATCAGACTACTAGATTTGGTCATCTGACATATGATGAGTATTAAAAGGAATAGGAAGTGCTCATAATGAAAAATATGAGTTAGGGAGAAAAAATACTACTATACTAACTGGTCCAAAGCATTCTGAAAGGACTGCTTATAAAAAATTAAGCAGAAGTCACCAAGGAGAATTTTATTCCAGGATATGTGGAAATAGACACAACAGTTGATCTGGAACATTAGTAGCCTTCAATATATTTTTGATCTTGCCAGTCCTTTCCTTAATATAGCACAAAGTTTAAAAATATATTTTAAATATACCCTTACTTCCAATCTTAATTTCATTTGAAAACACTTGTGAGAAAGTTATCAGAGACTGTTTAACTAAACCAACTAAATCTTTTTTGATATTATTAATTAGTAAAGAAAAGCCTTGCAGGAAATTAGTGATTGCAGAGTTCTAAGAATTATGAAAGCAGACAAGGGAGGAGTGTTGTATTAATGGACACTGAGAAATGCAATATGAAAACTGAGTCATTGTATTGTAACAATGAATTTTATCAAGGCATTATGTTATACAATGTTTAATATGTACTGATGAACTGACAGTGCCTTAGTCATGCGTACTAACATATTTCCAGTTAAATAGTGTAAGTTTTGGCGGTAGAAAATTCAGCCCTACATACACTTTTTTTGAATTCCTAAGACAGACAAATACACAAAGATCCCCTCCTACATTTAGGTCTATAGTGTTGGTTAAAAATTCCAAAACTTGGTAATTAAAATAGACAGACTACTTATTAATGAAGTAAGAAAAAGTAAATCATTCATCACAGACTCATGACACTTTCTGTAACAGCTTAAATGTGTGCATCATGAAAACAATTGTTGGCTTGTTACAACAGGCATCAAATGAAGGAGATGAAGCTATCAGAGACTTTCTCACACGTATTGATTTTGAAACCATTATTAAAATTGACATGAATTATTATAGTGTTATGCAATAATTATTTTACATAATTAATGATGTAGGAGGCATGTGCCTGTGACATACCCCCTTTCATACCATAGTGTGTCAAATCAGTATTTCTTCCTTTGGTATGTCCCCACCTTTTAACTTGACACAATGATAGGTAGATAGCTGCACTTAACAAGAAAATTGATTGATTAAAGAAAAATATTACTAAAATTTATCATCAAACATGTGGTTTAACAATGGAACTGTGGTGGCTGCCACTTTTACCAAACTGTTTATGATATGCGGGAAACTGCCTATATGTACCAGAAGACAGACTGGTCTAATATTTTGGCATACTTCACATATATTATTTGTTTTTATAAGGCATTGAGAGGAAAGCAAACTGAATAATTTTAAATTATATTTGAACAATTACACTATATGTCTGTCTTTCTGGAAAATATAACCTTTTTTTTGGATGCCACCATCAGTGTGAACTGGACCATAGTCAGACTAAAATAAACTCCAGAATATAGCGGAAACCCACTTTTAGTAATGTTTATCTACATGACAAAAGTTGCCATCCTGGACGCATTAAGATTAATATATCCAAAAGCTAGGTTATATACATTGAGACTCACAAATGACAACATATTTCTGAAAGAGTTAAAACTGCTAAATATTTTACTGATAAAGAATGTAATAAAAACATAACAGATGAAATACTTCAGCAAGTCAAAACAGAAAAGTAAACAAATACCTAATCTGAGTGGAGGCTATATTAAGGAATCCACAACTGTTAATACCTTAATTGTTCTGAGTTTTTTTTGTCTGGACAATAGTGCAGATAATAGCATGATCAAAAATATTCTTGACAAATATTTTTGCCGACAACTAGACAATTTAGTCAGTTAATCCTGAACTATTGAAACTACCAGAACATAACCCAGCTTTGTTTACAGAAGGAATACAAATTTAAAGGCTATTTTTGAGAGTGATAAAGACAACATGTTGTTTGTTTGTCTTTCGGCTTTTTCCCGGTAAGGGGTCGCCACAGCGGAACTCCGGTCCGCTAATGATTGGCAGTAGATTTTTACGAAATGCTGAGGTGCCAGATCGACGCCCAACCTTCAACGGAGGCACGCCCATTTATGCACGCATATCTTTCTAACGCTACCCAACCACGGGGAGGACATGCAGACTCCACACAGAAGGCACTCCCAAGCCACGCCAAGAATCAAAAGGGAGAACCACTTGCTCTGAGGTAACAACGCTACCACCATACCACCGCGGCTCACAAAGACAAGATAAACTTGACAAATGATAATGGCCACATTACCAATATAAAGGCATGAATGTTTCCCTGCATTTCTCTAAATATTGCAAGTCAGTATTACAAACTGTGACAAGACCATCAGGGAAATGGTCTTTTTAACTATAATAATGTAGGAAAAGTTTATTTTGTACTTTGTGACTCCTTGAACTAATTTTATGTAGGTAAGACTGTATGCAACTTGGCTCAGCAAGTGTAGGACCATATGGAAACCATAAAGCAAAACGACAAAAAAACACTCTTTTAATGGCATTCATTTGAATGTGATAATTTTAAAAGCTTTTCTTTTGTTGTTGTTGTGTGAAACATGACAGCCCATGAGGCATAAATAACATGCCACAGATTAAAGAATTAAGTCAGCAGCTGAGAGCATCAGCAAATTTTGTTCCTGGATTGAACGATGCTATAAATGTAAAATGTGTTTTGAAAATGAAATTAGCTAGATTATGACTAGGCGGTAAACAACTATTGTCTATTCTTTAACATGTGATACATGCAGCTCTACATATAATTAATGTTTTTTACAATGTGTCATTTCTGAATAAGTATATGATTAAAAGAATGAAAATATTAAAAGGCTTGGGTATTTCTTGTTATTTGGAATATTTTTTCTGGCTTAATTTGTGTTTTACAATCCTGGGTAAGGCAAGTATGTATGCAGTATGCTAATGTATCAATAAATATTAAATTCAAGACTTGGTATCATTTAAAAATGTCAAGATATCTGAGACAGTTTAACTAAACCAACTATAAATGTATACATTTTTTTCAAGATCAATTTAGGAGCATTTGTTTCAAATTAGAGTCCTTCAACACACAGATAACTAAACTATTGTGATTGAAATCGTATCTGTAAAATTAAATCTCCTTAATAGAATCCTTATTTTCTAATAAAATGCAGAATATCTATATCCTCTACCTCTTACTTAGTGTCCCTTCAAGGTCACATGTTAAGTGATATAAGAAGCACATGTCCACACCACATCCACATTCCATGCCAGGTCAGTATTCCTTCTTTTTATATCGCCCCATCTTCAAGGACCCAAGAAAACAGCTGGACAAAAATACAGTTACTGATGTCTATAGTGAGCCATTAAAGACAAGTGAAAACATTAGTGTAATTTTAATATCACAAGAATAATTATTTAATGAGTTTCTTTACTTAATTACCCAGAACATTGCTGATGAGTAAAACTGAATAACACGAGTTCCCTGAATATACAATATGTTGAGAATTTTTCCATTATGTAAGAGGAGTGTTAGCTGAATTGTCTCAAAATCATGACTTGATGAATAGACACAAAACAGTTTTAAATAAATCCATATGGCTCATTCTTGGTGACATTCCCCAGTTCTGCAAAGCAGAAATTATAGTCTTAGCATTATATTATGAGTTATTAAACTGTTTTGATATATGTGAATGCTGCCAGCCCAGCTAGCTAAAATTTTGTAAATAATTCTATGGCATTTGTGAATAGTAATATGATTTGTATACTTGTCTTACAAATGTAAGAAAACTATATGTTCTGTACTGAGCTTCAAGAATGCAACCACAGGGCACCCTGCTTGAAAAGAGCAGAAATGTATATAAACTACATGCCTATGCAAATGTATGTGTTGATGGTAAAGGCTGGAATATAGAGAGTTAACTTGCAAACCCTCAAGAAAATAAGCTGAAATTGTTTACGGTTGTGTTATCTCTCAGTTTCAGCAAGAAGACAGAATGTCTACATCTAGTGTTTCTTTCTGTTGTCTTAAAACAGAAATAATTACTAGGTTTAAAATGTAAAAGTATTAATTGTTTTACGACTTCCAGTTTCAGGCAAGCTTCTAAGAGATAAGTGTCAGCTTCTAAGAGATGAGTATTTTTCATAGAGACATGTTAAATTCTGTTGGTATCTGTTTAGCCTGGGAACTAGAGGCAGGTGTCAAATAGTAATATCATCTAGGTAACCCAGCAGTAATGTGCATTATTAATTTAAGAACTAGCTCAGAGAGAAAGTCTGTGCATTTTGTATTTGTCTCTGGATCTGAACACATCCACCTTCAGCACTTCTCATCTGCATTTGCTTTGCTCTGTAAGTAAGACTTACATCATAGTATTTCTCTTAGAGAAAGATAGAAATATAGTAAGATTAGTCTAGATGTTTTCTGTATTTACATGAGACTGTCTGGCAATGTTGTTTTAAAATATTCCCTGTGATTCTGAACTCTGCTGTCACTGTATTGAGTTATTGAGTATTGTCTTGTTCTTTAATTATTTATTAATAAATATATTTAAACGAACTGCGGTGGTGGTGCTACGGTAGCATTGTCACCTCATAGCAAAACGTTGTCCCGTTCGATTCTCAGCTAGAGTGTCTTCTGTGTGGAGGCATATGTGAATGGGGCATGCCTTCGTTGAAGGTTGTGTGTCAGGGCTGGTAACCCAGTACGTAAAAATCCACTACCAATCATTAGCAGATCGGAGTTCCGCTGTGGCGACTCCTAAACGGGAAAAGCTGAAAGACACAAACATTAAATATATTTAAACCTTTTAATTGTAGCTGGTTTGCTTCAGAGATATTTAAGTTCTTAGAGTACTTGCATATGCATTTGGTGATACTGTACAGGCCACTCCTAAATAGCCTTAAACGTTCTGGTCACAATTACCATTGGGATAACAGTAACATTACACAGTAGAATTGGTCACCCTTTGGGAAGGGCCTTAGAGTAGCTGATAAATAGGGGTTCTGATGGCAGTGCTAACTACCTTATGGTACTTAAACTTGTGCCAGCCTTTCTCAGGTGTGTGTTTGTGTATAAATAAAATCTCAAAGTGTGTGTCAGCTACTTGGGCAGGGACTTGAAGTACTGGTTGGACAGAGAGAGTGCTGTGAGGCCTTGGCTTGGAACCCTGGCTAAGGACTCAATTCTATAGCTGTGCCAGTGGGGAGTCTTATTGGGGATCTGGAGAAAGAGGGAGAAACCAGCCCCAGATTGACTGTAATCTCTGTGTGCTTTTATGGGAAATTGTACTTTACTGTGTGTGTACTTGTCATCCTCCAAATGTGCATGTCCCTTACTGGTGTTAATTGTGAGGATTGAGGCTCCTTGATTATTGGGCCAGGGCAGGGGCATCACAACATAATGTAAGCAATGGTCCAAAATCAGGATTTCTGAAAGTGGGATTTTTAATAAAAACCTTTGTTTTAAATCTAGTATTCGAACACTAGTAGTATCAGCCACTGAATCACTCCCTCTTGCAACAACCTCATCTACACATGACATTCATCTGACAGGCTACTTCTCTTGATTCATCATGTGATGAGAATGTGGGGAGAAGCCCTCCTCATAAATTCATTCATTTATTAGGCTGTGCTGAATGGATATATCCATCATGCTAGTTTGTTTTCAGAAGAGAAAAGCTCAGTGTAATATACCGTAGAGACAGCAAATAGAAGTAGATGAATGCAGTAACTGAAATTAGTCATATTCTTTTTACTTCAGTGCTTTTCGTGAATAGACAAACCATCAAATAAAATTTTTGAAAACAAGTCTTCTGAAAGCAAATAAAAATAAAAAGTTGTTGCCTGAGCAGCGTGCGTACTTTACCACCAGATAAGATGTCCTTGTTTTCCCATTATCTGCATAGTGAAAGCCCACTGTAGTAGGCACTGTACAGCTATAATCAAGGAGGAAAATTTTATGAGGACATTGTCACCTGTTTAGTGCACAAACTCAGGGCTACTAAAACTGCACCATTTGTTATTAAGAAAAATTATAAACAACATAAGATTGAGGACCGAGCCCTGTACTACCATCTTCCCAGTAAACAAACTTTATGTAATGTCCCTTATGGGAGGTTGGAACTTAAATAGGCTGAACTTGTTCTTACATTGCCAGGCTTGCATGAAAAAGCATGTGAGAACCAGTGCAAAAAGGGTCAGACCAAAGAAGACAATCTTGGGGTGCTCTTTTATGTTCACACTGGTTTATATACACATATATATATATATATATATATATATATATATATATATATATATATATATATATATATGTGTGTGTGTGTGTGTAGAAGATATTTTGAGGGAGTTCTGCTCTCCAACAGCAGTGTTATTACTGTGTACTCATTTGAAATAATGATTTTTTTTGAAGCAGTCTTGTTTTGCATAATTCAAGTTTCAGCCTATGATAGTACACCCACAAAATTCCATAATTTATGGTTTGGGAATCTGCAATGGATCCACCAAAATACACATGAAGAAAAAATATTTACCTTGTCAACTGTTTTACCCCTAAAGTGCAGTAGTTAGTTATTCCCTAAGCTTTTCAGAAAAATGCCTGCTGTGGCTAAAGAGATGTGAAAAGGATTTTGCTACTAAAATAGGAATATAGTGGTAACTATGTTTATCTCAGGTGTTAAGAAATGTTTAACATGTCTGCTAATGCTTTGCATAAATTTTAGTTAATTGTTATTGATCAAATTTTCAATGATCCTAAAGGCTTTTCTATTAATGTACATTTAGACAAGTGCGAATTAGAGTGGCAGTTGAGATTAAATGTGACAATAGCACCAGGGTTAAATGATGCATATTCTATAAGTTCAGTGCTTAAGCTGAAGCAGTACAATGTATAGACAATGTTTTTATTGTGGCTTGTAACTTTAAGAACGTGCATTTTAGGAAACACACCCAATACTTTTATATTCTCACTCCGAGATCGCACTACAGTGGGGAAATGGGAATATTCCCTTATCCCCACTGTGCCGCGATCTAAGCAACATCCCCCATTGCTGTTCGTAATTTCTTTAGGTCGAGGTAGACCCATATATATATATATATATATATATATATATATATATATATATATATATATATATATATATATATATATATATACATACATATATATAATATATATATATATATTCACATAAATGGTGCACGAAGCAACGGCTACCCCAAAGCAAAGATGTGCATGGACAGTCAATAGTCACCACAACAGATTCCCCAGCACGGAGTGGTTTATTCACCACAGAACGTTATATTGAAGCAAGCTAGTGCTGGAGAATCTGTTGTGGGTATATATATATATATATATATATATATATATATATATATATATATATATATATATAGGTTCACTTTATAATCCTGAAATCCTGAAATATCGAATTTCAGAATCCCGAGATTATACAGTCAAAAGCTGCAAACACCAAAACAACAGAAGCTCAAATTTCAAAATCCCGAAGTTTGGAGATGTTGAAGTAGAGCTTCTGGTGTTGTGGTGTGTGAATGGATAGGTGGAAGTTCAGGTAAGTATTTATGTTTAAGGGTGTTGGTTAGGGGCTTTAGTGTGTGTCAATGTGTGTTGTGACTGTGATGTGTGTGTTTTTGAGGGGAATGTAGGTGTGTGGTGGTGTTTTCGTGTGTTTGCCTGTGTAGTGCAACCTTGGAGTTAGCATATTTAAATAGGGGGGGCTGTGGGGTGTGTAGCCCCCCCTACACAGGGGGTGCAGGGAGGCTTGCCCCCCTGCTTGTATGTAGTGTAGGTTTGTGTGTGGGGGAAGGTGTGTGTATGTGTGTGGTAAGCTTTCGGCTTTATGATCTTGAAATTCTAAAATTCAATATTTCAGGATTTCAGGATTATAAAGTGAACCTCTATATATATATATATATATATATATATATATATATATATATATATATATATATAAATGAAAAATAAAAGTGGGGTAGATACTTCTCAGACCCTGACAACCTTGAGAAAATAAAATAGTTATGCAAATCACTGATGGTTACTATAGATCCAAACATAAAAATATCTTAAACTAGCTATTATACTATTTTGCCAGTCTTTTTATGTGTGTAGTCTCAGTTACAAATGATCATAAGATTCACATCTCAGACCAAATGATCACCAGATTTACATCTCAGTCAGAGAATGTACACTGGGTCTACAGTTCTGAGTTTGAGCATAGCAATTACATTGATCAACAGTTTCAACTTTAGTAATTAAATACATCTGAACAAGGGTTTAAAACAGGACAGCACCATCCAAATGTAATTTTTTACTCATCTCAGAGTGCTTTAACTTCCTTTTAGTCTGACCTCAATAGTGCTGCTGATAGTATATTACTGTGGCCTTTCCCTGGCATGCCTGTACTGTAATCAGACACACAAGAAATAGAAATCATATACAATATAACCACTCTCTTCCAATATTCATGGCTCATGCTTGCCTACTTTGAGCCATTTCCTGACTTATAACAAAGACGCATGGAGGGGTATAATGTGTTAAGTCTAATGACAGGTCTGATGGATGTTGAATGACAATCATGGCTCGGCTAATGAAGATGTGAATTCAGTAAATTAAACCAATTGAATATTTGCATCAAGGATAACTTTTTCTGAATTAATCACAATAGGCCTTTCCTGACTATTTTTCAATTGCATTAAAAAGTACATTTTTAGATATGCACAATTTGAAGTTTGAACTAATTGCTCTGATTTGATAAACTGTTATGTATTTTCTTAGATATTTCAGGCAAGAATATGATTTCGATGATTTTCTTTACTATGATAAAACTGGCAGGAGACTGACTTACAAATATGGAGTGACTTTACAACAATAAATATGATTTGTTCAGAAAGGTTTAAGTATAATAATCCGTCACTGATACAGCAGTTGCCACATGATTTTGCATAGTGTATTGTTGTTCTTCTTTGTAATCAAAAGTTTGAAATCAATCAGTGCTATGCCCTGAACATGACATGTCATAAAAGGTAAAGCTGTTTGATTTATTCCTCAGTCAACAAAACACTATAAAAATAGACAGGGCATGTCACGGTGTCTACAAAACATGTTATAAAAATAGGACAAAAATGCTATTCTGTATCTATTTAGTATCCAAAGATAGATGCAGATTTTGACTATGAATCAGTAACAAGGCATACTGTAGCAGCATCTCCGGTTTGGCTTTCTAAGGCTGAGCACATCACTATTCCAATTGTTTTCCTTGCTACAGCACTAAATTAATCCAGATCCTTCTGAATGCTTATGCCATGCCCGGCAGCAGGGGAAGACAACAATGACTCATTGACGTGAGCAAACTGTTTACGCAGATTTATACATGCAGAGCACATGAGTACACTGCTGTCACTGTAACCACAGAGCTGGCTTTTAGGAGCATTCATTTTCTTCTGTAATAGTCCATTATGCTGGATTTCTTTTACACTTGTACCGAATTACAGAAGGCCAATCCAGTTTACATGTTCATCACATACTGCTTGCAATTTATGGACATGAGTACATTCCCTTAAATTAAAAGAACATGCAAAATAAGCATGCACAATACATTATAAAATTATTTATATATTAGGAGCTCCACAATGGAATACAAACATCAGTCTTTCCACCGTCAGCTGTGTGAAACAAGAGCATCCAAAATGCCCAAGTTGTCGATGCCAATCACGTGCAGTGTTACCCTGTTACCCTTGTCTGCATGCCCCTTTCTTCAATCACTACCCAACAGGAAACAAGACAAGACAACAGGTGCATTCATTTCTATCAGGTGCAAACTCCTAGAAGAGCAAACAGTTCAGCTGCCTAGCAAGTTTAGTTTCCTCAGTAGCTAATCCATCCTACGCACTAGGATATCAGCACAATCAAGAACTCCATGCCCTGAGACAGAAAGATTATCTCAGATAATCCTTTTTCAAATTACTATATGTCAACCATTTGAAACCACTTAAGTACAAACTTACCTTAGCCCTATTTCCAAACATAACAGGGGTAATTAAGGTGAGCATCTGAGATGTAATGCCCTAAAATAATGGGTTCTGTGTTTTAAATGTGTTGCTTTAACTGACTTTATTTGGAAATGTACATTGAAGCATACACACTTATTCTTATGAGCAGTTAACTATTTTGCATTGTAGTACTCCATACTAGCTGTGTAAAAACTGCAATATCATTACTTGTGCATGTGTTGTTTGTTCCTTGTTTATTTATTCCTTTATTCTTGAAATTTCAAAGACAGCTCATATTGAAGCACACTACCTATGTGTTTGGAGAAGAGAGCAGGGATATAACAGCATGTATAATAATATAATAGTTAAAGATGGGTACATAGTAGAGCAGTAAATGAAGGGGCTATTTAAGCAGTGGAAAGAAAAAATTCCAGGAAAAAAAGCTGAGCTGATGTATGACACACCACACTGACGTGTTTGAAACATTATTCACAACTGCCCAGTTTTGAATTACATAATGGTAAAGGTTAATCGTTTTCATGCAGTTGTTTCAGCCCTGTAGCTTTCTACTTGTATTACATAAGGGGAAACTGACATATGATGTGTGTGTGTGTGTGTGTGTGTGTGTGTGTGTGTGTGTGTGTGTGTGTGTGTGTGTGTGTGTGTCTGTGTGCGTGCATTCGTGAGCGTGTGAACTTGTTTCACAGTCAGTCTTATATGTATGTGCATCTCTTACCCTATCACCATCATGATAACTGACTACAAGTCTCAGGTCTGTGTTTCACTGCCAGATAAATGTAACTTATACTGCATTTCTGCTCGTATTATAATCCCCACTCCAGCCTTACACAAATTCAAATTCAAACTTATTTAAGTGCCCATTAAATAATCACATTACAGAAGTTAATAGAATAAATAAAACAAATAAACACATTTCAAGTATGCATTTGCATATATATATATATATATATATATATATATATATATATATACATATATATATATTATATATATATGCATGTGTGCATGTATTTGTATGTGTGTGGATCTATTTCAATTAATCAGTGACAAACATAGTCAAAACCCACATGGCTGAGACCATGTAAACAACAAAGCAGTTTGTTGATCAACAGAAACAGCACAAAAACAATGTTTTTGAAGGGAGGCAAGCCCCCTGCACCCCCCAGCCCCTGCTAATTATATGTATATATATATATATATATATATATATATATATATATATATATATATATATATATATATATATATATATATACCAACTCCAACATCCCACTATAGTGGAGAAAATGGTATATTCCCCAATACCTATTGAACCGCAATCTCAGTCAAAACAGTCATTGAATTGTATTGTTGATCATGTGGTCCCAACTATGTGGGTTTTGACAATGTCATTTGTTAACCAAGCGAAATAGACCGTGTGTGTGTGTGTGTGTGTGTGTGTGTGTGTGTGTGTGTCTGTGTCTGTATATATATATATATATATATATATATATATATATATATATATATATGTATATATATATATATATATATATATATATTTTTTTTTTTACACATGTATATATATATATATATATATATATATATATATATATACACACACACACACACACACACACACACACACACACACACACACACACACACACACCATCTCTGGTCTGGGTCAACATCAACCACTGAAAAATGAGGTTCTAAAGACAGAGGCTCTGCAAAGCAAAAGAATGCTCACCAGATGGGCTAAGCCAAGCCCCTGACAGTCCAAGGATGGAAAATTATAGAGCACATGCAGGCTGGTACCAGACACGAAGTTCTCCAAGGTATGTGGGATCCAAGTTGCATAAGGCAAGATAAACTAGGGCAACAATTTTATAAGCACTAAATGACCAAACTGGTAACCAATGCAGACTCCACAGTACTGGCATGATATGGTGGTAATAAGACACCCAGTAAGTAGCCAGGCTATAGAATTCTGTACCACTTGTAGATTATTAAAATCTGAGCTTGGCAACTTTATGTAAAAGGCAATAGAATAGCCAAGCCAACAGGAGTCTAAAGCATGTGCCTCTAGTGAAAGGTCTGCAGAAGGAGTAAAGTGCATTTCCCAGGTGTAAACATGAGGGTTTGGTGACAACCTAACACCTAATCTCTGCGAGTTAGTTGATCATCAAATATCACTCTAAATTCCGCATCTAGAACTCAAATTCCAGTTTGTCACCATGACAGATAAATAATATCAAGAGCAAATCTAGAGCAGATAAATTATAAATAGTGGCATGAATGGCCAAAGCCACCATCTTGGAAATAATAACTTTCAACCAATTGTTGATCATCCAATTGTGGATCATTGCAAATCTGAAGCAAGTTTGTTTAGAACAGTCATAGTGTCTTGGAGAAAGGAGAGGTACACCTGTACATATCTCTCAACTGTCCAGAGTTTCACACTATTCAGATTTTTACCTCATATTTTTGGTCTGTTCAACATAAAAAATGGTGGTTTACTGGCAAATAAATGGGGATTGAAGTCCATAAATAATGACATAACATTTGAGCTTCATACTTTATATCCTTCAGAAAATGCATGCTAGTACAAATCCTGTTATTCTATCAACTTTATAAGTTTATACAAGCTGTATTTAAAATCTATCCCTATTTTTGGGTGTTCCACCCTCCCCCCCCACATTCTTTTAGACTTTGCCTAGATTTCTTGCACTAAGCAGATTAAAGTGATGCACCAGTATGATGTCAGAATAACACTGATAGTTTAAACTTTTCTACTGAATGTTTCCAAGTGACAAAATATACAAAGTGAACAACAATGTACCCAAAATTGAATTTTGCAGTATACCAGAGATCAGGGGGAATGGGCAGAAGGTTTTGACTCTAGACACAGCCCTCTGAGTATAAAGAGAAATGTAGGAGACAAACTTTGCTGGCCTAAACCTGAGATACTGCAGAAATTACTTAAATACTCTAACAGAACGTTGTTGTCCCCATGTCAGACATTGAAGTTATATGTAAGAGTACCTAAATGGAATGGAAAAGTGATAATCTGTATCCACAGGGACAGTCTCTATACTATATTTGGACTGACAGGTAAACTAAAGTAAATCACTGATTTGATTAACATTCAGTTAAGAATCCAGTTATGCATAAATGACCTTCTCAAGAACCTTACCAACAAATTTGAGGTTTCAGATTGGTCTATAATTTTAACCAGCTCATTTTCTTCTAAGCCATTTTCTTAGGAATTCAAGTAATTTAAGCCTCCTTTAATAAAGATGGAAGTACTCCACTCCTAAGAAATGGCATAGTGGATCTGGTAAAGGGAAGGATTAACACCGCTAAGCAAGATCCTACAAGTTCGTCAAACATGTACAGTACATAAGTGGTTGGATGCATCCTGGAAACTAGAGTTATACACTCATCATAATCAAGAATATTAAACCCGTACTGAGAACAAGTTGGGGATCTCTCTACCAGATCACTGTGATTGCACAGGGACCAGCATTGGACTTGATGGAGGTAAATTTAGCTGTGAAACACTTAGTAGCAAGCATGCATTCCTCAACTGAAACTATCTCTGGGTGACACGACAGGAAGGGCTACTAAGCCTACCCCCACTTGCAAGAATGCTGTTGACTAATTTGCTGCTGCTAAGACTTTCTGAGACAAGAGAAGACTTATTTTGGGAAACCTCAACCTGCTAGATAGAATAATGCTCAGCCTGTCCTCCATTTGGTGAATTTTGTACCATCTGCATTCTGACCTCTGTCCTGTACTTCTTGGAACATGAAGCACAAGATTGCATCATAGCTCATGTGGCAGAAGATGGTAAGATATGCACAACCTGGGGTCAATAAATCAGTAGAAGCTGTCAAAGACATGCTATAGACCTCTGCAGACTTATCATCATTCTAAGCACTGAACTTCTGCAAATGCTGATATAAGGCAGAAATCAATGAATCAGATGTAACATTTCTCAGTCTTCTATACACCATTGGGGTCATCATTAAAGACAGAGCAACCACGAAGTACACTATGCTATCATTAGACCAAGTGATAGTCTGGGCCACCAAAGCACCAATCATAACACCAATGTGGAACACCAAGTCCATATATATGGGCAGCTGACGTGTCTACTTGGGCAACCCAAATCCCTTCATAACACAAAGGAAATATTTTGGAAAACTTAATGGTGCATCATCAGTCCAACTATTAAAGTTGTTTGAATTAACCATCTGGATGACAACAGCAAGCAGGAGACAAATAAGTCAATAAACTCCAGAAGGAACATCCTTGCACCACCTGGTTGGGATAGGCAACAACTTACCAACTGTTTTATCCCAATCTCATGACATATTTGAAAGAGATGAGGTTTCCAGCTATGACCTCCTTCAGCTCAATGGTAGTTCAATATAAACTGGCAACCTCACTTCTAGCATAAGTGATCCTATAACTGTAACACTGCAGGACCAAGAACACATGGGTATACTGGTCACAAGAAAAGGTCCAAAATTAACATCAAGTGAGATTTTGGTAATGAATGCTAGGT
The DNA here is from genome assembly GCF_019279795.1 of Protopterus annectens. Classification (NCBI taxonomy): domain Eukaryota; kingdom Metazoa; phylum Chordata; order Ceratodontiformes; family Protopteridae; genus Protopterus; species Protopterus annectens. The sequence continues at coordinate 777,283,622 of NC_056744.1, forward strand.
CAATGCCGATAAGCAAATCTGATATAATAACAGGCTTGTTCCTCATAGTCCTAGTATTCAAAAACAGCGTCTCGGCTGAAGCTGCTGAAAGACAGTTTTCATTTACTTGTATCTCTTAACTATCCAGATTTTGAAGAACATTTTTTATTTTGCCTTATATTTTTGCTCTGTCCCTATAAAAGTTTTGAATTTCAAGTAAATCATCTTGCTCAACCCCAGGATAAACTTTATCCCTAGATATGAACAAGTATCTATTCCTACTTTCTTGTTCACTCACTTCCTTACTTCAATCAATTTCCTCTCCTGACTTTCATTCTAAATATGCCATAACCCCCTCTCTCACTTTATATTACAATCACTGCTTGCATTATACTAACTTCCCTTTAAAGTTCTTTGTAAAGTGGCTACAATTTCTCTAAATATTAAATCATTGTCAGATAAGTCATATCCGTTCTTAACCAATGTTCTCACATTATGTCTAATCTGGTATAAGTATTTAAACTGTAAATGTTTTGCATTGTTTTTGAAGATTGTAAAATTACTGTTCTTAAAATGTTTTTAGAATACTTTGGAGCTTTTCTTCCCGGGCATCCCCTGAAAAGGGGCACCTACCCAATCAGTTATTCTATTAACATTTTGTGTGAATTGGAGTAATATTTAAGAATTGTCCCTGATTTTGAGCCATTGTATTCAATTATGTTTGCCTTTGTCCAGAATTTCAGAGTATAGAAGTTGAGGGATATGCAAGTAGCTATCCTAGATGAAAAAAGAAATGTATTGTGAGTTTCAACAACATGCTCCACCCGACAGCAAATGCTAACTAGGACCAGTATTAAGACATACTTGCACTCCATAAGATCCAAATGCCAATGATGGTGATCACCTGTCCTGTACTTCTCACCGGGTCTATATTAAAAGCACAAAACTGCTTTTGAGTGAACATGTAAAGAGCGACACATATTCATCAAACCACATTTAAGCGATTCGATGAATATCCAAAATCAGAAGAGGATGATACTCCACACCAAACGAAGCAAAACCAGATGAATGAAAAGACAAGTCCTTTATTCGAATAAGTAAGCGCTTTCACGTTGCTTGGAACGCTTCATCAGACTTCAACAAACCATAAAATTTAAATCAACTTATATATAAGTAAAACACCAATGAAAAGCACATTAGCAAGTCACATGCAAGTTACAAAAATACATCATTTCCTTTCCATAAAAATTATCATAAAGATATCATGTTAATAAATGAATAGTAGAAATAAACTATTAAAACATACTAAAACATATATTACATAGTGAAACATATTACTACTGTTTAATGTTTCAAAGGTTTATCTAATAAAAATGGTCTCAATGAAAATTTATCATTGAGACCATGACCTTTATTCGCAGATAGCTTAATTATCCATTTTGCCTCAGCTTTTTCTGTCTTATTGCCAATATTACCAAGTCTTTCAGTCTCTGTTAACTGTCCTATTACTAAAAATCTAAAGGTTTGTCCTTCATTCCCTCTCAGGGGACTAATGTAAGTGATTTAATTGTTGACATAAAATGTTTTGTTAGAAATATTGCACTTGGTTTACAGTTTGGCAACAATGTTTCTAATACTGATGTTATGTCTTTTAAAAAACCTTCTACTTATATGCCTGCTATACATCCTTTATTGGAAAGTTTTGAAAGAGCTTGCAGTGATGATTTGTTGAAGTTTTTTGAATCTGACAATATAAAACTTGATTTTTACAATATCACCAAGGAAGAGAAGTTAGCCATTCATGATTTAAAGAACAATACTAGTATAGTCATTCGACAAGCTGATAAAGGGGGAGCTACAGTACTTCTAGATACCGGCTACTACCATGATACTATGTTAGAAATGCACTCAGATACTACTACTTATAAGAGACTGAGCATGTCAGATCTAGATAAATTAATAAAAACAGTACATGCAGATTTATATGACATGTTGATGTGTGGGATTATTGATGAAGAACTTTACAAATATTCTTTGATAGAGAAACCTGTGATACCAGTAATTAGAGGTTTACCTAAGGTACACAAGACCACACATAATCCTCCGCTTAGGCCAATAGTATCTGGCAGAGGCTGGTTAACTGAGACAATATCTATTTTTCTAGAAAAAAACTTGAGACCAGTCGTGGAATCTACTAGATCTATATTACGTGATACGAAACAGTTCTTGGAAACACTAGCACCTTTCAATGAGAACAATATTCTAGAAACTACAGATTATATGGTAACACTAGATGTTGTTTCTCTTTTCACCTGCATACCCAATGATGTAGGGATAGATTTCTTAAGGTTATATTTGTTAAACAAAGGACTTAGCAACAATCAAGTTATTAAACTCACAATGCTGTTAGAAATGGTTCTTTGTCACAATGTTTTTACCTTTAACAATGAATACTTCCTTCAAATTAAAGGAGTAGCTATGGGCACATCTTGTGCAAACTCTTATGCTAACCTTGTGTTAGCATACTGGGAGAAATGTATGTTTTAGAACATTTGGCTTACTCCACTTCTATAAGATATTACAAACGTTTTGTTGATGATCTTTTTTTAATTTGGGGAGGCACACTAGAGCTCCTAAAAGAGTTTGTTCTATATATCAATGGAACTACCACATTTCTTAGGTTGACTGAAATGTATTCACAAAACACAATTGATTTTTTAGATGTGACATTGAGGAAAAAAGACAATACTCTAGAAACAGAAGTATTTAGGAAGGTATGTAGGAAGAATGCTATTCTTCACAGAAGTAGCATGCACCCCCCCCCCATATACACAAAAACATTGTGAGTAATCAAGTGAAACGTATTTCTAATATAACTAGTGATGATTTGTTTTTTTCTGATGCATTAAAAACTATAGAAAGTGATTTTAGGCATAGAGGCTATTGTAATAGAGATATGTGTTCATTGGACACTTTTGAACGTACACATCTAGGACGTCCTTTTATTAAAAAACAAGGCAGCATAGATGAGAGACCTATAGTGAGGAATAATGATAAGAGGAGACTAGTGATACCCTTTACTAATAATAATACTTCTATTGTCAACATTATTAAGAGACATTGGAACATTTTACAGTTAGATGATGGTATAAAAGACTTAGTGGGTGAAAAACCATCCTTTAGCTATAAGAATACTAAATCTTTAAAACGTATGCTTTGTTATGAGAGAGTGCCTAAAAATAAGATCTCATCTGAGAGAAAGGGTACATTTGCATGTCGTTCTTGCAACCAGTGTGTATATATATATATATATATATATAATGAAATCTAATGTTTTTATACATCCAGATACTGGTGTTAAATATGAGTTTAATGAATACGCTGATTGTAAGTCAAGAAATGTGATTTATTTAGCATCCTGCATAAAATGTTATTGTTTCTATATAGGAAAGACTAATAGAACCTTAAGAGAAAGGATATGAGAGCATTTGTATGCTATACATAGAGAGAATGAAGGGAATGCCCTAGCCAAGCATGTACTACAAAATGACACCACACATGCCTTTAGATTTTTAGTAATAGGACAGTTAACAGAGACTGAAAGACTTGGTAATATTGGCAATAAGACAGAAAAAGCTGAGGCAAAATGGATAATTAAGCTATCTGCGAATAAAGGTCATGGTCTCAATGATAAATTTTCATTGAGACCATTTTTATTAGATAAACCTTTGAAACATTAAACAGTAGTAATATGTTTCACTATGTAATAAATGTTTTAGTATGTTTTAATAGTTTATTTCTACTATTCATTTATTAACATGAGATTTTTATGATAATTTTTATGGAAAGGAAATGATGTATTTTTGTAACTTGCATGTGACTTGCTAATGTGCTTTTCATTGGTGTTTTACTTATATATAAGTTGATTTAAATTTTATGGTTTGTTGAAGTCTGATGAAGCGTTCCAAGCAATGTGAAAGTGCTTACTTATTCGAATAAAGGACTTGTCTTTTCATTTATCTGGTTTTGCTTCGTTTGTTGTGGAGTATTATCCTCTTCTGATTTTGGATTTGTGCTTTTTTTGGGAGGTGATACCTTACCCTGACAGTGTTCTTTTCTTGTTGGATTCGATGAATATGTCACAGGGCAAGGAGGTAGTTGGCCAACTACACGGAGTTGCCCTTTCCTTCGCTATAGTGCGATCTCGAAGTTGGTATATTTAGTTGGGGGTGTAGGATGCACAGCCCCCCACATTGGGGGTGTGGGGGCGAAGCCCCCCACCTGATAATGGTGTTTAATTTTTATATTTTACAAATGGTCACATGAATTTTTTCACTAGGATAAAATTTGATTATGTGGCCGTTTGTTATTTACAGGTTTTGCATATTATGTGTCGACTTTTATGTAGTCGCACATATGAGCTTTCGTTGTTCTGATATAGACCCCTTCTCACCAATACCCAGTCTTGTACAGGTAGAATTAGTACGAGATGGAAGTTGTGGAAGGACAACAGCTCAAAACTAAGCCTAAAATAAACTACAATATTTTATTAATAGATAAAAGTTTAAAGCTGATAAGCTGATAGATGAGTATGATATAAATGATATCAAAACTATAACACAGTGTTCCAAGTGTGAAAAACATTAATAAGCAATAGCATTGAGTGCAGCCACCTCATACTAGTTAAGGTCCTCTAGTCCCACAGATGTCTATAACCCGAGGTTTAAATCAAGGACAAATTCAACATAATCCAGAATACTTCAGGTTTAGTAGTATGTCAATATAATCTAAAATACTTAAAATTTAGTAGTGTGTCAATATAATCCAGAATACTTCAGGTTTAGTAGTATATCAATATAATCTAGAATACTTCAGGTTAAGTAGTATGTCTACATCATCCAGAATACTTCAGATTTAGTAGTATGTCAATATAATCCAGAATACTTCAGGTTAAGTAGTATGTCAATATAATCCAGAATACTTCAGGTTTAGTAGTATGCCAATATAATCCAGAATACTTCAGGTTAAGTAGTATGTCAATATAATCCAGAATACTTCAGGTTTAGTAGTATGTCAATATAATCCAGAATACTTCAGGTTAAGTAGTATGTCAATATAATCCAGAATACTTCAGGTTTAGTAGTATGTCAGTATAATCCAGAATACTTCAGGTTAAGTAGTATGTCAATATAATCCAGAATACTTCAGGTTAAGTAGTATGTCAATATAATCCAGAATACTTCACATTTAATAGTATGTCAAACAGCATACATTAAATGAGACATCACATTGCAGAGTAGGTGAGCAACTGGCAAGATGGAAAAGTTAAAAAAATAGAAGCAGGCATAATGATTTAACCAGCTAATAAATAACCCATGTTAAGTAGCTTCCTTCCAAGTAATATCAGTCACTTAAAAGATTCTAGAATATAAAATAAAATGGTAAGTAGTATAAAACTTCTAAAATAACTGCATAAATTGTGGACATATAGCCATTTTTCTTGTAAGTGTAATGCATGGTATAGCCCTAAAGAATTTACCAAGACCATAATGCATTATGATTTCTAAACTGTAGTCAACCGAGCATGAGATGCTCAGGTGTTGACCTTGTTAATGTTAAACTGCTATGTTGCTAGTATAAAAATTGCCTTTTTATTGAAAATAATAATGAATCCTGACATGTTTGAATTGATCAACAAAGAACATAGAGCAAAAATTAGAAGCATCTTCTAACATGGTGTAAGAACCAAGATTTTGTCAATGAGCAAAAACTGAAAACATATCTTATCAGTCATAAAACTGCCCACATCACACTGAGTGATTCTGAATGCTTGGAGTCACATTCTTTTATCAATAAAAGCCATTTTACCTCACAAAGTTCTTATTTTACTGCACCTAATCAATTCAGTGCAGAAAAAAAACAAACTTCTGCAGTAATTCTTCAGGTCCATTAATACTAACATTCCAGTTTGGCAATGTAAGCACCTATATGTCTTCACTGAAGCTCACCGTTACAGTCACTGCTACTTTACTGCAGTATTACATTACATTACTAGCATAGCTCTGTGTATCTGTCCACAGCTAGAAACAATCAAATATGAAGCAAACAACTGCAACAGCTAAGCAAAATATCAATGACAATAAAAAAATAACTGCATATATTAATAGTATATCCAGGTACACCAGTGCATAGGTTCAGTTGACAAGCTTACAATTACTGGCTTTCAACAGATCTGACTGCTGTAACTCCATGTTATATCCTGAACTTACCATATAAGTGTGTGTGTGTGTGTGTGTGTGTGTGTGTGTGTGTGTGTGTGTGTGTGTGTGTGTGTGTGTGTGTGTGTGTGTGTGTGTGTGCGTGTGTGTGTGTGTGGCAAGATTATTTGTAATGAAAGTTAATGTATAACTTGATAATATTATTTTTAAAAACTGCAATGGAAACTTATTCCATAATCTTGGAAAGGTGTTGTCTGATGTATTTCTCTTTTTTCTTTGATTTGTCGATATGTATTTTTAGTTCTAGATTCCTTGATATTGAGTTAACTCATCTAGCACTGCATTACAGGCATATATATTCAAATAGAAATTGGAAAGACCTTGCATTATAGACCAGGGAGAGGTTAACTGTGAGTAACTTATAAGAAACATTATAGAATTTCAGCTCCTGAGGACTTACTTTTAATTCTTTTTAACCTGGATGAGATACTCCTATTTCTGGTCCAGGTATGTATGACACTGTCAGTTATTCTTTGCAAAGTCCAATGAGGTTTACATGTGCTTTATTCCCAATGGATTCACTAATGACTGTGATATTTTGGGAGTTACAAGGTCACAGTGTTTGCATTATTGGCTTTTGAGTGTAGCACTGTTTAACTGTTAAACCCAGGTTCTTTGTTAAGGTCTGTCCCCACTGCCTTGTTACTATAACTGTGCATGCATGATTTACTATGGTGAGTAGAAGGTCTGTATAATGTGTTACACGTATGAAGGTCTGTTTCTTAATAATATGGATTTTTGAAGCATAATGGAGGCTTTTCTGGTGTATTGTTTAGAACATTTGTGCATGCAGGGATAGCTGAGATAACTGTCATCTACCAACTCTTTGAAAACTGGTTCAAAGAGTAATTCAGTACTTAATATAAAGTAAGTATATTCCTATACCAGAAGACAATTAGTACTACTAGTGAAAACCTAGTTTTATCTTGGTTGAAATATAACCACAGTGATAACCTTTGTACTAAGTTTTCATTTTAAGCAAATTGTATTATTTTATATATTTCAGCTATCTTCAAGGATAATGCTAGATGCAGGTTCTTGATGGAAGTTTTAAAATAAAGGTGTAAATGTTAAAGCCTTGGGTAATGATGTGCTACTAGATGGCACAAAGATATGGAAAGATGGGTAAAGCAAACTGTATTAGTTTAAGGGTGTGCCTTCATTAACAAAACTGCAACTGAGTAATGAAATAAGTGTGAGAGGGTAGTCTGAAGTTAAAATGACCTAAAAGATAGACAGCTGAAGAGCTGCTGGTAAGCTTGATAAATGTTAAAGCAAGATTCTGTGTAAAAGTATGGGCAGCTGGATTTCAGCTATTATTGTTGTATTTGACTCTACTCTGTAAAGGAAGTTTTGCCGAGGGATGCTGTAGCTACGTCTACATATGCATGCTACGTATCTATTTTCAAACTAAGAACAGTGCTGCCCGCCCATCTTTAGCCATCTTGGGTGACTTTGAGAAGGCATTTGATTCTATCACATGGAGTTATATGTAGTCTGTGCTGTGCTAATGGGAATCTCTAAACAAGTGTGCAAGCTTTATAACCTGTGACATGCCCCACATGTTGGGGGGTTTTGTCTGTAACAACCCTCTTTTCCGCCCATTCCCATGCCATTGCACTCCTTATTTCTACTTACAGCTGGACACTTAGCACAATCAATATGAGAAAACAAAGATCTTACAGGATGGGAATTTGATGAATTCAAAACTGTAATCCTGCTGCTCACAAATGATTGCACGTTTCTGACCAGCAACTCATAACAGGACCTACAACCAATAACTTGCAAGCTTAATCATGTCTCTTAAATCTGCTGTATAAAAGTGAATAGGAATAAAATTGAGTTATACTCCCTATCAATCAGGCTGGTGATGAGTTTATTACTAGTAGCCTTGCATTTGTCTTCTTGACCTGTAGCTCCACTTAAGCCCCAATACAGCAGAGTGTTGAGTATAAATTTTAATAAACTATGGCAATTTTTGTACATCAAAGTGCATATCTGGAGAAAGCTACTTTTGTCTAACAAAAAAAAGGTGCCAGCTATGAAAATAAAAGATCAACCCAATGTCTTTTTTTTCTGACATACCCTCATGCACTATACCTATAAACGGCTACTGAAAATGTATTTAGTTTGTGTGGAACAGGAAAGGAAAGAAGCTGAAAGGTAAAATACTAATGGACAACTCAAAAACAGATGGATTATGCCTCCAGGCATTAAAAATATATATGACAACATTAACAGTTTAGAAGAATCCAACCAGTGTATGAAAATCTTACGCCCATTTGGGACACAACAGAATGCAATGTAATAAGCAATACCACACAAAAAGAATATTCTAGTTTAAAATCTCTTTCCTCTCCACTCAAATGTTGACATTGCTTACACTCCTTTTCATAGAAATCTCGTAGATGCAGGTGACATAACAGGTCTGGAAATACACATCTGAGAGCATAGAGAACTGAAAATCGAGGATAGTCTAGCTTGGTGGCCCTCGTGGACTAACCAAGACATCACACAGTTAGACAATCTAACACAGCAGTAAGGGAATTTACTAGAGTTAGTATGATTCCACCACATGGAAAAAATAAGTGCTCCCAAAACAGAACACTGACAGCTGTTCCAAACAAAGCATGCAATCACATAATCCTCCCTAGTGAAACTGATAAAATCCAGCCCACTTTCTCTTCTTAAGATCTATCAAGAGAAGAAACCAGAGCTGCTCCTCAACTGGACTAGGAATCTGACATGAAGATGTATGAGAGGGAGACTCCAAATAGTACAATGTCACACATTGTGCAGCACTATGGGAAGGTAGGAATCTGACATGAAGATGTATGAGAGGGAGATTCCAAATAGTACAATGTCACTCATTGTGCAGCACTCTGGGAAGGGCTCTCAGAAAGTAGTGGATCTACAGAAGTACATTGTATGAAACCTCAGGGTTACACCATATCTATTAATTCATGAGGTGAAATTGCTAAACAGGAGTTATTGTCCACTCAGGAGCTGGCAAACAGCTATTCAACATACTGTTCGTACACAGGTTGTAGAACACCAGAAGCAAAAACCCCACAAAATGATTGGAGCTACAAAACTTTTGTCAAGTGATTTGAGGAACAGCAGCAAGATTGGTTAAGAAGACTGTAGGATTTGAGGTACCAATGGAGCCAAAGGAATGCATTTTAGAAGCCTTTTTACTGAATCTTCCTATCTTTATGGATGTTGCATATTGTTGCGATAATGAGGTTATACATTGTGTCATACTACAGGAACCATTTACTAGTCCTGACATTGGCCTTCTTGTCACAAGATGCTAAAGAGTATCTGTAATTACCAGATTTATAGAAAATGTATCCGAACTGTGAACTCCCTATTGATTTCATACTGTGTTTGTGTAAACACAACAATGCACTTTATGGTTAATAGATTCTGAAAGAGTTTGCAGTAGTTGAGTTGTGAGTTAATACTACGCAGTGCAGTTTATCAGTCTGTATATTACCTGCATGTTAATATGTCTAATGATGTCTGACAAGATGTGTAAGTTTATGAAGTCGCACTGGGTTCTCCTCGAAAGTTTGAGGACTGTCAGTGTGGTTCTCAAAATTGCAGAAATTAAATTGCATTTGGGGAAATAAACTGCTGTATCTCAGAGAATTTCATTTTCTCTGTGTTATACACAGCACAGAGTTAGTTTTCATATGTAGCAGGGGTTTGAGAAATGCAGTACTCTATCTGCTTAATGTGCAACAAATTTTTTGCAGTTTATTGTTATTTCTAATGATTCACCTCAGAAATATTTTTTCTCAGTTCCGAAACTCAGACTGCCAAATCTCAAGTTTCCAATAGGGCACAGGTTGCATTTATATGTGGTTTATAATTCAGCACTGTTGTTTGAGTGACAATAAGTGCATTAGTGGGCCAAATGAGCTTTTGCATCATTTTGTAATGTGGGGTTTTAATCCATTAACCCACTGTTAGCATTTGTTCACCTTTCCTATTGACCTACCTGGGTATTTTCCTCACCCTGACCCCATGTGAAGTGAGTTTTCCCCCTTTTGAGGAAGTCTAGTCACAGACTCCTCATTATTTTTTGTACGTACTCCTATACCCTTCTTACTTCTGCAAATTCCCAAAATATTTGCACTAAGCCTGCATTGAGGGAGTCATATAGCCAGCATATCTCCTCCCCATGCTTCTAAACCACAAATATCTGAGCTAGTCAGACACCATCTGTGCAATAAGTTTATCTGCTGACCCCTTATCTCAATGACCTCACTGATGCTGTGAAATTCATCTAAGCCACTAGCCAATAAGTGCTCCCTGAACAAGGTTCCAGCTCACAGATTTTAACTCACTGATTTGAAACGTGGCCGTGAACTGTACCACAGATGACTATCTGTGTGGCTCCTATGTGTACACCAGCACCAATTCATCATCAGTGGTGTTATGTCTTTTCTCCACAGTTACCTGATTCTGAAGTCAACATATTTAAGTAAAGGAGTATGAGATGTGGTGGATGCACAGACTACTTACTGCTAATTTTGTTTATTAAGCTGAATTCCTAATGAGTTGAAATCTGGGAGTTGCATCTTCACCAAGTTGAGACTGGATGAAATTAAGTGGAACCCTGCAAATTCACAAGTATCTACTTATCTGCTTCAGCTTAATATTTTTATGACCCTTAACTACTGTCTACTCAATCATTTTTGTGTAAATGATTCCACTTTATCCTGCCCTCCTCTTTTTCAAACACAAGTGAGACCCTTGTTCCACTGTTCTCTACCTTCTCTTTTCAGCCTCCTGTTTACTTGCTGTTCTCACCACTGCTAAGAATTGTATATTTTAGCCACATTCTCTTCTGTAGGTTACATTATCATAACACTACCACATGGTTTAATCCTTTCATTCCCCTGCGTAACCTTAGCTATAATATCTCAGCCACTCGTTTCCTCTAATTCATCACGCTGGGATATCGTCAATGTTTGTTTACTACTGCTCTTCCTACCAACAGCCTCATCAAACATACTACTCTCCCACCCTTCTGGTCTTCTCTCCTATTTTTCTTTCTACCTACCTCCTGCTTACCTCCTTCTCTCATACTCCTTCTCTTCCTTTCAAATGGACTTTCCATAAAGCCTACTTGATATTATATTAGTTGATCTAATATTCCTCTAACTTGTCTTTGGTACATCTAATATCCTCTAGCACCCATGCACCCCATATTAATAACTGCTATCTGTTACTCTGATGTGTATCCCCTGCTCCTGCTTTACTGTCACACATTTTGCTTTCAGTTTCCAAGCAGAATACTAAGGTTTCTGTTGTTGATGCATTTGCACCGCTTTCTATATACCAGTATCATCAGCCCCTATTCGTACCAAGGTACAACATGGATACCACACTGCTGCTTGTTTCTTTTTATATCACACTTTATTAATGAGTACCAAAGACCAAAGTACAGCTGCTGTGTAAATATTATAAATATACTTTTTTAAGCTGTTGCTTATTGTTGTCAATTACCTTGTCAGAAACACACTATTTTTATCTCTTCTGTTGTATGAACCTGTTTTCTTCTTGCCTTGTTAATCTCTTAATTTCACTTGTAATGCACTCTGCTGTTCGTGAATGCAAATGAAGCAGAAACAAGTGTAACAGTTAATATGTTCTGCTCCACTTGATTTGCAGAAAAAAAAAGCTACATTAAACAGTGCAGGACTATTCTGACTGTAATTACCTAACTCTGCTGCCACCTGCTGGGGAATTTCCACTTCACATTTTCACAGCATAGGGCCTAATTCCAAAAGCTATTTGCAGACAGCACAGTACGCCAAAGGAAAACTTCAGTGTACCAGCTGCAGACCCTTCAGAAGACACCTTGAAAGCAGTCAGACTATTGTATTTAGCTATTCGATAATTACAGATTCCGCGTACACCTGTCTGATTCCAAAACATCACGTCCGTCCAACTCAACTTAAATGTGACAAACTGCAATGCCAGCTCTGTTTCCAAAATCCTCTGCATAAGTTATATGGCCTCACAAGGAATAGAAGCTACTACTACAGATTTTGCCATTTTCCATAAGAATACAGAAAAAAAAGAAAAGAAAATGCAACCTGCAGTCAATGAACTGCAACACGCTGCAGTGAAACAAGCCACGAATGAGGATGTGGCTGTGTGCTCTAGAAACCAGGCAGATAGAGACAGAGCAAGGCTGCAACTAAACCACTTGTCAGACCAACAAATAATCGACAGGTACTGGCCAGACAGACAGCTGGTGCAGGCTGTCTGCAATATGTGTGCCACGCACATGTCTTGAAATTAAAGTGTGTCTCAGCCTGGGTGTACTTGCATCTGGGACATTCCAGAGACAAATGGAGGATGCTGTGGGAGTATCACAGACAGCTGCCAGCATATCTTAGCAAAATTTCTGGCAGTAACATGCAGCAATGTGGATGATTACATCCACTTTCCATTCTCCCTATGGAGCACAAAACGGTAATGCACCAGTTTTACAACACTGAAAGTTTCCCACTGTACTCAGTGCAATAGATTGCACACACATATACCTATCACAACAACTGTACACCCTGAAGCAAACTGATACATAAACAGAAAGGGGTGGTGATCCCTGAACTGCCAGTATGTGTGTGCAGCAGATGCCAGCATAACAAACCTGAATTCCATGATGCTGCCATATGAAGGGAAAGTGGACTGAGGGCTGCATTTCAGGAAGTTAAAATATTTGAGGGACTACTACTAGGTAAGTACAGGAACACAGCTAAGATGTAATCTAAGGATATCCCTCCCAACAATATCCACGCTGACATATGCATTTACTCCCCACAACAGGTGACTGTGGTTATCCACTTGAGCTGTGGATAATGACCCTCTCTACTGTAAACCATCCAACCCTGCAGAGGAGTCCTAAAATAGAGCACATACATCAACCATAAATACTACAGAGTATGTTTAATCCACCTAAAATGACTAAAGTTCCAACCATAGGCAGAAAGCAAAAAATAATTCAAATTGTAGATTCAAAAACAGCTTTATTCTTTTCCAAGCAGCATACAATTCAAGAAGGTTAGCGCTTTCATGGTTGTATCACACCACTTCATCAGACCCTGCTTGTACTACAGCACTGATATTGTACTGTAGAGGACAGGGATTCAACTCACCATGCCACAGATAACATACTTTCATTATGAGCAATCAATAAAACCATTATCTCATCTTGTTTGCACTCCTGTCCTTCATGCAGGACACCCAGCTGGTGTGCAACATGATCTGTGGCACGGGCAAGTGCACAGATGTCAGATCCATGACATAGCTGGAAGTGTTCATTCACCTGTAGGAGTAGGCAGACACATTCTGACACATGCCCATGCACATCAGCTGCACTCCTACGTCTACTGCAACGGCTAGTATCGATATGTTGTAGGGAACTGTCAACATCAGCAGCAGTCTGAGCTCGGGTCTGTTGCCCACAGTCCTCATCCTGTCCACCATCAGATGTCCCCCCATTGTCAGAATGGCTGGACAAGCTCCTCTCCACATATGAGAATACAGACGTATTCACATGACTGTCACCATCTTGGCCGGACTGTATCACCATGTCACTGTCCTGTGTGCCAAGGGCCATGCTACCATACTGAGACACATCAGATCCCACATTGTGATCACTGGATGGGCTAACAGAGGATACATATGTGATGTGCTAAAGGAAAAGACAGATGGCACAAATCAGGACAATGTGCTTACATCACATGCTGTTTAGCATTAAAGATATATGACACATAGATCTCACTGCAATGTTACAGATAATACTGACTTACAATTAAGTCTTGTCTGTGTATGGGTCACGGAATCTAAATAACAGGGAGTAGACAATTAGGTTACATAGCTAACATACATGACACATGATGAATATAAACAAAGCACACACCTGTCAAGTCCTTGTGGGAAAACATTGTGGTAGAACAGGGATGAACTTCAACTATTATAGGAAAAAGTCAGCATTATTAATCACACTATTGCCAACAGGAATCATTCAAACAGCGTTAAAATATACAGTAGGTTTTACATGTTGTTATACAGCAGCTAGTATGATGCTATTTTCCTGTGAGAAGGAACTGTTGCCCCTAGGTCTGTTTGCCATCAAAAAGACAGAGATAATGCACATGTTCATATTCTTGCGGAAGTCCAGTTATGCAGATGATTATGTGGCAGCTTAAATTATGGTTTTCTGGTAAACAGTATGCATTCCTGTGCAATTCAAAATTCTATGAATCACTCAACTGTGACATATACCAATGTGACATATAAAAAGTAGCAATCATACCTGCATGCATAACAATTGTAAAATCAACATAACTTGCGATATCTGTACAGGCTATCTGTGGGATTCAAAACCATTGCACTACATAGCAGCTCAATGGAGACCTGCAGACAACAGGATCACACCACAGGAGTCTGCATGCATTTCACATTAAAATACTGAACAAAGTATCAATTGAACAACTTACAGAAAGCGTCGGTGTCGAAAGATTTTACTCTTCTAACATATTCTGGAAGAATCACACCAAGTTCTTGTAAGCAAGTAAAACAGCTTTATTTTACATGCATGGAGATCTGCTACATGATAGTAATATGCCAGCAGTCTGGCTACTTGTACTTTAAGTTCTCCTTATATAGACCCTCCTGCACGTAGCACAGAGGACTTTCATTAAAATTGATAGTTTGATTACTTGTTTTTACCAGCCAGTACCACAGTTATTCTTGCACCATTAACTTCCTTATCAGTAGTTTAAGATTAACTCCTGCATTCCTCAGTGATCAACATTTTCCAGAACATTTCAGTTTGGTGAACATTTTTCTGCTTAACCCTTTAAATACAGAATACAAAATATGTTGACTTCAGTATTTTTCCACATTTCCCCTTACAACATTTTGTATACTGTTTATTTTACACAATCCCAGATACGTTGTATACCTTCTCATAATCAGAGAAATATGCTTTTGTAGCATTGGCAGAGATAACCTTGATATTATCATTTTGATACATGGTATGCAACAGCAGCCAAGCAGCAAAAATATGATTGCACCAACACATACAGCAATTAAAATGTTCATCAACACAGAACCCCAGTTTCCAAACAGATTTTGGAAAAAGTCAGTCAAGGGGTTTGGACCAGGTTTAGTCAGTTCAGAAACTTGTTGAATTATTTCAAGATGGCTCTGAATTATCAGGGATGAGCGAGCAGCACTCCTCGTGTATCAGGCGCCAGTACCTCCCGCTAGGGTGAAATCGGCCATATGGTTCTGCAACACTACTGTTCTCATGCTGAAAATGTCGCATTACTCAGAGTCTCTAACAGTTTTGACAGTTTTCTCAGTTCCCAGATGGATTTTACTGTCCCATATGCTGGCAAAATACCAGCCCAAGCAATTACATCATCGCCTAGGTCCATATGTGAGAGTCCTTTGCTGCTGACGTGTGCCAAGTCATGGCGATAAATCCATGACACATCAATGTTACCAGCGGGATTAATAGGTTTATTAAGAGTTTACCTTGACTGATAGCTGGTATCAGATATCCCCAAAAACAACTTCCTGACCAGCCATATGGTAACCATTTATATGCTTTCCTACCACAAATAAAATAACAATCATTTGTTTTGATGGTAATATTGGTTGCAAATTCATAACTCCCATTTGGCTTTAGCCCTTAAATAACAGGCCATATACATACAGCATTTTTCAACAAAACTAATATCATTTACATTGATGTCTTTTTATAGCTCCAAACTTGGTCTCACACTGCCCTTCTAGGGTACAATTATGAACTATTGTCAAATTACATTGGCTCAGCCCCACCTTAACTTTCCCAATCTTTTGAAAACACACTGTTCCATTTTGGCCCCAGAAGAGGCAGCGCCACCTGTGTCTCAGTGGTACTTCTGTGGTTTCAAACAACAAACTATTCCAAGTATCATTTATTCCCAGAGGGCTGTCCCTAACATTAAGCCACTGTGTACAGTAGGTATTGCAGTACATACCCAACAATTTGAGACATTCATTGAGGATGCATATGCATATTTAATCGCTTGATATGTATTAAAGTTTGGATGCCAGCTGGTGTGTTTGTCTCTTTTTGAATGGCTAGCTTCATTAAAAGACAGAAATGTCCAAAACAGAAATATTACAATCACAATAGTTATAAACAATAAAACATTGCAATAGAACCATTTTCTCTTATTCTCATTATTGTCCTTCATGATTGCTGCTGTCTGTTTGTTCCTCGGGAACTCAAGTCTTTATTTAACTTAAAATGTTTTATGATTTTGCAGTGCGTTAGGTGGATCCATGAGGACCTTTCTTTAATCCGAACTGCTGTTGGAGTTGCGATTAGCACCTGGTAGGGGCCCTCCCATTTGGGGATGCCCATTATTATTTTGATCCAGACCCACGGTCTGATTTCCGTGATCTTGTCGTCCTTGAACCTGAAAAACAATCATTCGTTAAACAGCTGTTAGTATTGGTCAGCATTTTCCTCATGTACTCAGCTATCTCCTCACCCCACGCGGCAACAAGTTTTGCCACTGCGGGGCGTAAAAAAATCTCCCATACAACAACTCAAATGGGGTGACTCCTGGGGACCTTTGAGGTGGGAGTTGTCTTTATGGAAAGGAGGGCTAGAGGTAGACAGGTAATCCAAGACTGATGTGTCTCGCCATGAGTTTTCTCAACTTGCCTTTTAGAATGCCGTTATGGCTCCACCAACCCTGCTGACTGTGGGTGGTAGGCACAATGGTGTTTCAATTCACTTTGGAAAACTCTAGACAGTTTCTGTATGATCTGATTGACAAAATGTGTTCCGTTGTCCGAGTAGATGCGTATAGGACGTCCAAAGTGCGCGGACGTGATTGACCAAAATTTTAGCCACTGATTGAGCATCCGGATGTGTCACGGAAAAGCCTCACCCCCTTAGTAAATAACTTCTTTAGTTGTTGCGGGTCAATTGATGAAAAGGATAGGGGGTGTTGGATTATGCGGAGCAACTCTGACCCCTCCCGTGGTATTTAGCATACGAGCAGAAAAAGCTGCACATGTACACCTCAACTTGCAAACTGACAACACTGATTGTTCCCACCGCATAGTTGATGCTAGTGCTGTTAATATTTTACCATTTGATTTTCTCATTTTTCAGTTTTTGATTCCCACCCATATCTCAGTGACTGCTAAACTTCAGTCATTCTCAGTTTTCTCTTTTCCTGATACTCCATCTCGTCTTTTTCTAACCATCATAGTCATATATATACTTCAGTAAGCAACCGAGTCGGATAGCCTCAATTTCCATAACCAGGCAACAGAGAGTATGGATCCTTTTTATATTGAACCAGTAGTAATAAGACTTGTGTTAAGAACCATTAATGAATAAATATCCATAACAGCAGAAGGACATAGTACATATCGATACTGTCAGAATCCATAGGTTTCTGTATGTACCCCACAGAGTGGATGGAGTCACCTGCAAGACATATAGATAATCCATTAATCTGTCTTTATGTACTCTTCACTTTTGCTAAGTAAATCTGTCTATACAGTTGTATATGGGAAATTAATGCATGTCCATAATGCAGATGGCAACACCTATATGCATAAAGGTAAATCAAACAGCACTCAAGTAAGTTACAAGCATTTGTCTTAAAGCGCACATTTTCAATAAAAATAAATCTAAACAAGTATATTTGAGAATGAGCAATGTTAACATAGGTAATATTCCCCAAAATAGAAATTCTAGCAGGTGCCAATTTACTTTACCAGCTACCTACGACTCAGATATAGCAGAAAGTAAGAGCACCTAATGGGCATCCATCTTTAAGTACCATTTACACCATACATAATTAATGAGGTTAATTAAAATTCCAGGTTTTGGAATCCCGTTTGCCATTATCCATGTAAGTTCTCAAAATTCAGCACATTAACCAACAGCTCAGCATAATAGGAAGGTGCTCTGTGCAAGTACCCAACAGGTATCGATAAACAGTACCATATGTAGCATATGCCCGTTATCTTCCAATAATCCGATAGCATGATGTAAGAGCCACTTTTCTTCTTCTTCTTTTGGCTGCTCTCATTAGGGGTCACCACAACAGATCACTATTGTCCGCAGAACTAGCGGCAATAGAGTTTAACAGTGTCGAGTTGCCAGCCTAACACCTAACCTTCCTCAGAAGGCACACACTCACACCTAGGGCCAAGTTAGAATGTCCAATACCCCTGCAGCAGCACTGAAAGGTGCTCATTGCCCAATGTATCACATGGTGCATAAATGGGAAAGAGAGAGAGAGAAACCACCTGCATCAGGTCTTGGGAATGTAGGAGGAAACCGGAGCACCCAGAGGAAACCCATGCAAACACAGGGAGGACAAGCAGACTCTGCTCAGAAGGCACCCCAGCCAAGAATAGAACTGGAGAACCTCTTGTTGTGAGGTGACAATGTTAACCGTTGCACCACTGTGCCACCCTATGTAAGAGCCACTTTTACATATTGATTTTGATACATTTTTACAGATTAGACCATTGCTATCTATAGACTGAGTGGGACCTCAGTGAGCATTTTTCCATTTATACTACATCTTCCATTGGAGTATCAAGATGGCTACTTCCATCAGGCTGTGATGTGTCTGGGTATCCAACTGGAATGAGGAGGAGACCACACAGATGCTGACCATCTACAGTGGAGTGGAGCATTGGATGAGAGCCAGGCCAAATAGCTTTGGTATGACTGACATTTGGAACCAGACTGGGAGAAAGTACTGATTTGTAACCAGACTGGGAGAAAGTACTGACAACTTATGGGGATCTACTGGACTGGACTGTAGGTTCACCACCACAAACAATGACCTGCATCGGAGGGACGCATAGGAGCTTTGTCCGAGGGCCACCAAGGTGCAGAGATAGCCAGTAGCTCCCTAAAGTAAGTGTCACAATCCTATTTGTACCTTGAGCATTCCTACAAAATTTAAAAATATAGATGTGCCCCAAATACATCAGACACATGGCGTTTATAACCATTAAATAGTTGTTCTGACAATTAGCTCATCTGGATAATTAAGAAGAAGTGGTGACTGTTCTCCATATAAGTATAAATTCTATTCCCATGCTGCTATTTTATTTACTGTTTATAATATACATCATTCTGAATTTTGTAGATGTACATCTGTTTTCCAATACACAATGACATAATTTCACACATCCACTATAGCCATGTTGTCACTGACACCTATAGCACCTAGGTCACCAATGACTACGCATTTCATAGTTATCGATTATAGTACGGCAGTATCGCCTACTCTAGCTGTATGTGTCTGAATAGTAAGTCATAAATAAATTCTTTACTTCCTTCCTCCTAATAAAGTGAACATTCTTACTTCAGTTCCCATTTCTTTAAGCCGTGAGGAATGCCCATCCAACTGATTACACATATGTTTTCAGTTATGTGTTGATAGCTGATATTTCATTAGATTATAATGGCTAATAAGTGGCAGAAGTTTCTGTATCAGTTATCTGCAAGAATATGGATAAACACATGCAGCACCTGTTTGTTACAAAAAAGCTAGGCTGCCTATTAGCTTGGCCTGTAAGGAAATTATAGTGCATACCTGTATTTTGGCATGCCGTTGGTTCAAATCCACAAAGGAGAAACATATGATTATATTGTTATCTTGGTTTATTTCACACATAGTCAAATATTCGTCTATACCTAACTGCTTATTGATATTAACATTTATTTTGTGCATGGTGATGAATAACTTGGTTATTGGTCGAATTCCTACAAATATATTCATAATCCGTAATGGTCTAACATCATCTCTTTAAGTGCAGGGTTAGTAAAGATTGCTACAGACTGTTATATGTCTGACAAAGTTTTGTGTAATATGGTATTATTTTCAAAAGTGCTATCAAGTGTTTTGTCATTCTTTATTACACTCACTTCAACAACCACCTCCTCCTTATCTTTTCAGAGAGACAGATGGTCAGAGCTACAGTTGAAATGCAGAACAGCAAGACACAGTGATGTATGCATTGGATTTGTGATGTGCACTTTGCCAAGGAATATCTTTAACTGTAGTCTTCCCACATACCTTACTGTGTCCCTGATGCGCAACACTTTTTTTGTCACTGTCCCACTGTCTGAGAGGGTCTATATTACATCGTCGAACTCACAGGAGTTCGAACAATGTAATATCGAACCATGAAGTTCGAAACCCAAGAATTACGAAAACACAGAACAGCGATTTTTTTTCCCTGGTACAAAAAAAAAAACACACTTTAAACTTAAACTAATGTAGGGGGCTTCGTCCCCCCACACCCCCCAATGTGGAGGGCTATGCCCCCCACACCCACCCTACTTAAATATACCAACTCTCAGATCGCACCAGAGTGGAGGAAATAGCAAAGCCCTGAAAATGGCCCACCGATTTTTTTTGTGCTGTGGCTTCGCTATTTTCGTATTTCAAACATTTGGATTCGATATTACAATGTTCGGACTCCTGTGACTTTCACATTGTAATATAGACCCATCTGAGAGATGAAGGTTTTCCATTGTTGTTAATGTCTGTGACCACAGTGCTGATATGAATCCCTTCTTCTTAATTATTTACCTACATGACCAGCACATGTTCATTTTTTGAAATCCTAAGCCATGGTCCATATTAGTAGCCCATCCCCCCATCCCGTTGATGTCATAGCCCCAAGTCTTTTCACTGCATGCACATCATATGCCTCATAGGCAAGCTGGATTAGCTAGACAAGTAGGTGTCAGAGGTAGAGGTAGAGTTAGGAACTTAGGATGCGTGTTAGAACCGCAGGTTTGACCCATGACCTCCAACCTGTGTTCAAATATCTAAAAGCCAGTGTGTAACATTGTAAAATGTGTATGGTGATTACCTGAGGTTCTTCAAAAGTAATTTTTTAGAATCTGATCTGATCAATGTATACCCTTGTTATCTGATGACTAGATAGTTGCACTTTTCTTTTGTCAGGCAATAAGGACAGGACCCAAAATCATGCCTTGTTCATTGAGTGGATACACAGACTTGAGCAGCAGCAGATGGATAGAGGTATGTTGCTTAATTTTTCTGTTTTGTTAAATAAAATACATCTTATCCTTGTTAAAGGCCTGTATTTTTTACATTACCATGTATATTGCTTAGAATGCTTGAATAACCATCATGCTGATTGAAATACAAATATACTGAAATATCATTTAGCATCAAGCCATATTTTCTGAAGATAGTTTTTGAAATCTAGGCCACAGCCTAAATGACAGTCAGATTTGTGTATTTGTCACATCTATGTTAGGGCAGATGCTTTGGATACAAGTCTGTAGTGTTTTGGCTTTTAATATATGTGTTTCCCAGTGACTGATCTGTTGTGAATAGTCTGCTTATTTCCAGACTGAATGAATGTCCGCTGTTTATATCTCTCAATTATCCAGATTTATGCAGAAGATCCCAATTTTTGCCACATATTTTTAATCTCTTCCTCATAAAAGTTTGATTTTTCTGGCAAATCATTTTCAAATCATAGAAGATTGACGTCAGAAAATAATGACAGACATTAGAGTTTCAGACTTCATACTTTTCAGAAAATTCATGCAAATGCAAAAACTGCTGTTATATCAACTTTTGACGTTTGTATGAGCAGCATTTAAAATAATGGGATCTTTGTCCCCCATTATTTATGGTTTTGTCCAGATTTGTTGCTGAGAGGTTGAGAGGTATGCTGCTGGATCAGTGTTCGCACTGTGGTTTGTAGACTGTGTGACATGCCCTTCAGTTTAACATTGGTATTGCATCTGCCTACAACACCTTGGGTGTTTTTGTTGCAACATACTTGTATTCTGTCTTTGTAGTTACTTGTGCAGATAAGTATTTCTTTGCAACATTTCATAATCAGCAAGCATCATCAAGATATGAATGTTTTGAAGGCTACGGATTGCTACTAATTGTAGTTAGGTCAAGCATACAATTTTAGACATACAATATTGTTTGTACAACATATACTATATTTTCATGTGTCACAGGCTGTGATGACTGAACATTATAAATATCTGTTACTGTTGTATTCATTATATTGATGTGAGTTCAGCCAATTACCATGCTGCCTGGCTTAGATGTTTGTCATATGGCTTTCCTAATTTTCACAATATTGTCATCTCACTTTGTCTTTATTTTAGAATGTCACTTGGTGGCTGTTTATATATGCAGAGACTACAATTTACATTCACACATAGACATAACTGCTCAAGGAACACATGCAAGAGAAAGAGAAAAGAAATACTGACATGCTATCAGACACTCAGCTGAACAGTTTACTGAGGCAGACAACATTATTAAACAGTGCAGGTCACAATAATAAAGTTATCTTGACATTTACAAGCTTTGATTTTTTTGTCAAATTTCAGTTATGTTAATGTGGCATGAGGCAGTATCAGGCATGATTCCATTCAAATGTCAGGATATGTTACAAGTGCTTGCTTTGCATATCCTTGCCATGCTTCATGCTGGCCAATAAGAAAATGTTCAGGTGAATCTGATGCCATGATTTCCATTGGTAAGCTGTGTTATGTACACCATTGCACAGAGTTGATTGAACTGGTCACACTGGTGATGGATACATTCTCCCTGACATTCTGCTATTGGACATGTCCATGAATATAGACAAAGTGATGTAGGGAAGGTGTTGTGTGCATTAGGAGCCATTCACTGGCAGAACTGTTATCGATTATAACTGTGCTGCTTGCTAATGTTTGCACCATTTTAAATTGAACTGTGTTTCTGTGTTTTAGAATAAGAACTTTGATGTATGCTACTACACTTTCAGTCTCATAGTTCCATTTGCAGAACTCACAACTGGATGGGATGTTAATTAATGTATGTTAGGTTTCAGATGTGCACATCTGTTTCATTTTAATGCCAGCTATGATCTTCATGGGAATGTGTGACATGATAGACATCTGCTTTTCAGTGTTATGGTTTTGACTACTGACATATATCACATATGGTAGTACAGTGGACTATGGCCATAATGTATTTTAACATTTCAGGAGGACTGTTTTCTGCCTGTTTATTGTCAAAGTGGGTATGTTATCCAGACAGGTAGTATCAGATATGCATATGTAATTTCTGTTGTCTCTTCCAATTCATCTTGACAGTGCATGAGACCCGTGGGAAATTGCCGATCAGACACAGGCCACTGCCATAGTTCTCAGATGATAACGATGACAAAAAAGCTGGAAACACAACTACCTGAGCCATCATGCCTGCTGCACCCCAGTGGAGATGATGTCAGGACCTACAAGGAGACTATTATCAGGGGTTGATCCTGAAAGTTTAACCAATGTGTTTAGAACACAGATGAAGGACATGATGGGAATTTCTTCCAGGACATGGCACAGGCTATGTTTGACTCATTCGGGGAGATAGCCTAGGAGATAATTTGTGAGGCTAATACTGATCAGGACAGTCCCTGAGGTCCAAGTATTGTCTGTGTGCTCCAGTTGTGTTATGCTGCCAACATGCTGATTGCCATATAATTGATCAGACTGTATATGCACTCTTGTGCATGCATGCCATGTAGTTGCCATGCTTATTTGTTACATGTGTGAACATACCATGCAAATATCATTGTGTGACATTTAATTATGTTTCAATGTGTGCATGACACACATTAACACCTTACACTTTTTTCCCACATTCAGCTGTCCATGCATTGTTGCAGTTAACCTGCAGCTAGTGCTGCAAAACATACCCTATAAATGTGTTTTACTACTGAGGAAACTGACAGACAACAGATGTTGTCCATAGTATAGCACTTAGGATTTGGATCTGCATATTGTCATATCATGTATGTACAACAAAAGGACATCTCATTTCCCACATTTTTTGGATGACAGTTGTCATGCTGTCCCACTTGCATGATGTCTTATTGTGTGCCATGTGCTGGCGGTGCTGATGTCATGTGGGGTCATATTCAGGTATTTTATACCTATAGGCAGTCCTCTCGAATGGCAATTTAATGTTAATGTACACACCATGGTAAGGATAATTTATTCATAACAGTACATTATGCCATATTTGCTATATGCTACATTTCTACATACATTCCTTATTCACATAAGTTCACACCTTCTGAAATATTTGTACACATTAACTGATGATTGTACATGTCCATACTGGCACATCATGTACCCCTGACATGTGAGCATTCACTAACTTATCGTTGATGTGCTGTAATGATGCTCACAGTAATGAGCAGGGTGCATGACATACACCTGTGGTTATTTATTCAACATTGGCATGACAGGATACATGTATGTGATTGAAATTCTTAGTTGCTTACCTATGCCTTTCGATGTTACATGATTTCAAATTACTGTATATGTGTGACTTATATATGCCCATTTTCTGGACAAAAGCAATCAGTCTGCCCATGTGACATACATTTTCACTTTACATTAATGTATTTTGGGTTGACTTTGACATCACACTGTGTGCTGTACATATGCATTTGCAATGTGTAACCTTACCTTGTTGTCCTGATTTTCCCTGATGTGGGTCCAGGTTGTCCACCTCACTTACAGTATACATTTTGAAGGTATGTTTGCCTTTCTTGCAGTTATTGACCATTGTTATGTATTGCATTGTTGAGATGGTGAACATATGCCAAATGTATAGGCATTTTACAGATGTAGGACATCTGCACACAAGTCACTGGCTACTGCTTGCAGTGCATCTTAGTTCTCATTATAATTGTGTGTTAACCAGTATACACTGCTGAAATTCATGTGCACAACCTGATATTTTTAAGCTGTAGTGTTAGATTTTTGCAAATATTCTTACATGTCATTGGTATGTGTATGTGTATTCACATTGCTTTCATGTATGTAACATTTAGGCCACTGACAGTCATACATATACACTTACACCTCTGTGTTGCCTTTGACATGGCATATGCGCATCACATATATGCAATCCATTAAACATTTGCTTGGGTTGTGTACACCTACTTGTGTATTTAGCAGCCATTTTGCTGCTTTGCTGCAGTACTGCTGTTTGGCACTGTGCTTGGTTGTTTGTCCTTCACATGCATGGTCAGAGGTTTAGTTTTTGTCTTCTGCTGGAGTTATCTGGCATTCTTAGATCTGCATTTGCTCATTTATGATGATGCTTGGCGTACACTTGCATTGCTGACAAACTACATGGGTGTGTGTTTATTTATACAATGTGTGCTGTGATCCTTATTTATCACCCTACAACACACGTCTACCATTGGTCATGCACAGCCAGTTATGACTGCACACAGTTTACAATGTGTTGTAACATGATAATACATAAGTAGATATGTTTTTCTGCATTTCACCATGGCTGGTATGCATCCCCGCCCTATTTGACAGCCTTCAATTGACCATGTTGTGTAGTGCGCTGTCTGTGTAAATTACCTGTCCTTACTATTTTTTATCCAGCCTTTATCTGTCATGTTTTGTGATATTTGTTCTTTGGGTATACCTGCTGTGCTGGCCTTCTCCTCCTATTTCCCTATGTTTATCTTTCCTTCTGTTCTTAAACAAAATAAAAATGGGGCCTATTCCCACCAAAAAACACATTGCCCATGCCCCTCTGACTTTCCCTTTGATATGCCTGTTTTAACATCTCTCTCATGTCCCTCTTCTTCACCAACATCCCGCATCTTCATTTCTATCTTTGACTTTCCTTAGGTGTATGCGTTACCTGTGTTCCTCATGCAAATCCCACACCCATTGTTAGCTGTCGTGATGATGCCATGATTGCCCTTCACCTTTATTCATTTTTCATTAGAAAATTTACAGATTCCATCAGAATCTGTATGTGCTAGCTAGCATATTTTTGCAACAACTGACTTAAGGTATATTCGTTGCTGTCCTTAAGCTTACTGGAGATACATATGTATTTAAGACTGTCAGGATGCTTAAATTGTGACATTCTTTCTGTAACGTTGTTAATGTACATCACGATTTGATGGAGATTTTTTCATTACTTACAGATTACTTGCACATATTTATTTTTATTTTTATTTTACATTTGTTTACCGGGAAAGTCCGACTGGATATATGTCCATTTTCAGTGGAGGCCCGGGGAGAAAAGCTCCAGAAAGCAGAGTATAAATACATTAGGAACAATAGAAACATTTAGAGATAAGTATAATATGCAGTTTTCAGTAGGGTGACAAACATGGATAAAACACAGTAAACAACATCAAAATCATGCGGCTTCAATTTCAGACAATAATACATGGAGTTATGGGCTAAGTCCCTTCAAGAATTCATGCACTTATTAGAGTATAAGATTGAAATGCTTAGGGAGAGTTTGCAGGAACAGCGGGTGGTGATTAGTCAGGGTTTAAGCAGGGACACTGCCAATGCTGTTGGAAGTGTAATTTGAAGCTTTTTTGAACTGGGTTAGGGAGGATTGATGAGTAAGTTTGGCAGGTAGCATATTCCAAGTTTTGCCTACTGAGTTGGCGAATAGTGAGTCCCCAGCTACATTTATGCTCTTAGTTGTTTGTACCAGCAGTTTGTCAGCAGAGCGTAGTGTCCTCAGGTTGCTGTATGGTTTGATGATCTTATTTAGTGCTGGTGTTTTTTTGGGTTGATATAGTATTTTGTGAGTTATTATAAGTTGGTTGTATCGGAGAAGACTGGGCCACTCTAGCCATCCTAGTTGAGTTAGGTTGATACAATGATGGGTCCTAGAGGTAGCACCTGTAGCAAATCTAGCAATATGGTTGTAACAACTAGCAAGTTTGGTAAGGGTGACTTGGTTCAGGTTAGTGAAGAAGGCGGAAGCATAGAGGGGGGTAGATAGTAGGTGGGACCGAGCGATAGTGGTTCTTGCAAAAGGAGTGAGGAAGGGTTTGATCCTGTATAGGAAGCCCAGTTTTTTGTTGACAGATTTGATGGCTTGATTGACATAGATATCATATTTTAGGGCGTTATCTACTGTGATGCCCAGGAGTTTTGTGTGAGTATCTGGGGATATGATTGTGCCATTGTTGGAACTTATAGTAAAGAATGGTGGGGAGGATTTGCAGGTGGGAGAAAAGATGTGCAGTTTAGGTTTGTTGGGGGTTAATAGAAGCTGACGGTTTGCAAACTATTTTTCTACATCATTGAAAGTATTCTGGGTTAGGGTTATAAGCACAGTTGAGGAGGAGGGGGCAGTACATATTAAAGTAGAGTCATCTGCATATTGGATGCAGGTGGCCTTGGGAGTGATGGTGGGTAGGTCATTGATAAAGACTGAGAAGAGTAGTGGTCCTAGTATGGAGCCTTGGGGGACTCCTAGAGTAATGGGTAGATGTGTGGATAGGGTATTCTGCCATAAAACTGCTTGTTGTCTATCAGACAGGTAAGATTGGAACCATTTAATGGAGCTACTATTCAGTGACAGTTCCTTCAGGGTGCGGAGAAGCAGCTGGTGATTGACCATATGAAAGGCCTTAGAGAGATCTAGGAAGAGAGCTGAGGTAAGTTTGTTATTGTTTCGATTAATGTTTAACCCTTTGTATTGGATACATATAAAGAATGCAAGTTGTACATGTATTTTTAATCTTTTTAATTGTTATTCACTTTATTGAAAGGGACTTCCCTTTCATAAAATCGCCCTAATAGCTATTTTTTAGTTGTGGGCAGGCTTGTCAACTGTAGTCTTTAGACTAAGTAGCTTGAACACTTAGTGTAGGTGTTAATTTATTAAAGTGTCTGCTTGATTTTTTTAGATAGTAGCTGGTTGTATATATTGTGTAAGTTTCACTGATTTTAATTCATTTTAAACATATGATATGTCAGTGTGTTATTATGATAAAGGAAGTGACATCAATGGGTGTCTGCTTTAGTTTTTAAATTGTGGAGAGCTCGCGCTCTTTTTCATGCTGATGAAGCTTCTGTAAGGACGGAAGCGAAAACGCTCTTGGTATTAAAATAAAAATTGCGTTACAGTTCCCGTTTGGCAACTCGTTCTTTTGGGAGTATTTTGTTGTTCAATAGTTTACTTTTTTTGGTATCGGTTTCTATACAGTAACAATAGTGCAGGTACATTCCTGTTCTATTCCAATAGGTCATGCTGTGGTTACATTTTAGCACAGTACTTTACCCACACTTCTGTATAAATCATATCAATATTCACAAATGACATAGAATTATTTACAAAATTCCTGAAAGCTGGGCTGGCAGTGTGACATTTCACCCAACCCTAAAACTTAAGCTAGTTTTTCAAGTGATCCTTGAGAAACTCTGCTTGAGATGGTTGACCGTCTGGGAATACCTCACCCCATTCCCTGTCTTGAGAGCCCGTCTGCGTTGGCATTGCTAACTCCACTTTGGTGCTGCACTGTCATATCATATGCCTGCAACCCTAGGCTCCACCATAGTAACTTGGCATTCTGCTGGCTGGCTCAATATAGCCATGTTAAGGGATTGTGTTCTGTATCTACAGTGAATTTCCCTCCATACAGATAAAGCTGAAGTTTCTGCAGTGCCCACACTATAGTTAGACATTCTTTTTCTACAGCTGCATAGCATTTCTCCCTGGGTTAGAGCCTGTGACTGAGATATACTACTGGGTACTCTTCCCCCTCTGAGGAGTCTTGGCTGAGTACAGCTTCCACCCCATGGTTTGAAGCATCCACCTGCACAACAAATTATTTGCTGTACTCTGGACTGGCTAACACAGGGGGCCCTCCTAAAGCTCATTTAAGCTTCTGGAATGCCTGTTCACATGCTGGGATCCACACTATCATATCTGGCTTGTTTTTCCTTGTCAGGTGTGTGAGGGGAGCAGCTACGGTACTATAATTGGGGACAAGCTTTCTGTAGTACCCTGCTGTTCCTAAGAATGCCTTCACCTGCCAGGGGCAGGCCATGCCTTAATGGCTTCCAATTTGGCAGGTTTTCTGGCCTGATCTTACCACTCACCACTCTATGTCCCAGGTAGGAGACCTCTGCCATACTCACCTGACACTTACTGGGCTTACTCAGCCCTGCTCTCTGTAGTCTGCCCAGCACCTCTCTGACATGCTGAAGGTGCTCTTGCCAGGAATAGCTGCAGATGGCAATATCATCTAGGTAAGCAATTGCAAAATCTCCTGCTCCTGCTAGGATACCATCTACCAGTCTCTGGAAAGTCACTGGAGCATTTGTCATCCCAAAGGGCATCTTCATGAACTCATATAAGCCAAAAGGAGTCACAATGGCTGACCTCTTTCTAGCACTGGGAGTCCAGGGCACCTGCCATTAACCCTTGGTAAGATCAGTAGTGGTAAGCTGGTGATTGACCATATGAAAGGCCTTAGAGAGATCTAGGAAGAGAGCTGAGGTAAGTTTGTTATTGTTTCGATTAATGTTGATAGAGTTAGAGAAGGGTAGGAGGGCTGATGTGGTGCTGTGGTGTGGCCTAAAACCATGCTGAGAGTTGGCCAGTAGTTTATTTTGGGTGAGATAGTGCATTAATTGGTTGTGGATGCACTTTTCCATAATTTTGGCCAGTGGTGATAGTATGGCTATTGGTCGGAAGTTTGAGAGGTCTAAAGAATTCCCTCCTTTATGAAGGGGAATGACATGGGAAACCTTCCAGATAATGTTAAGTGCGTCCTTACTACTAAGATACTCCTTTCTGCAACAAAGTATTCGGAGTTCACTGAAGCACATTTACATATTACATTGTTATCCACAACTCTGTCGATGATATTTGCGTAATGTGCCAGATTTCAAGAACTTTATGGAATCCGTCCCATAATCTTGAAGATTGTTTTCTGTGGAGCTTTTTTCATTAATGCTATATTTTCACAGAAACTGCTTGAACAGAACACAACAGTAAAATTAAACTGAAAGAAAGGGAGATTTCTGATCAAATAAATATTACTATGAGCATATATGAAAACATGAAAAAGAATTTAAATTGTAAAGGAATAAATATTAAAGAAACATTCTAGCACATTATTTCTCAAGATGAATGTAGCAGATAACATTGAAAAATAATATTTGCTAACTGACAGCACTATGTTTGTAAAGGCAAGGCCAATTGTATAATAGGTAGGCCTCAGGACAGATGTTGAGGATGGGACCTCTACTAAGCCTGAGTCAAAATCCCCTTATACAGCTGGGGATTTGAGGTCCATTTGGCCTGAGGGTCTAAATGCTCTGCAATGCCCTGCATGCTTTATTTTTGCAAGATAATTACTTGTTCACTAAACTGTCTTTCACTAATGTCCAGAAGATTTATGTAGCTGCCCCAATAATGTATTCCCGCAGATAAAACCTTTTTTATTATCTTTTCTCACTCACACACACACACACACACACACACACACACACACACACACACACACACACACACACACACACACACACACACACACACACACACACACTGCTTACCCTCAGACTGCACAGTGCACACTTTCCTACTGGAAAGTGAAGGGAACACCAATGGGTATGTGGGAGGAAACTGGAAAACCTATACAAATCCCATACAGAGGCAGGAATAGCATGCACAGTTCACAAAGAAGGAACCTCAGCCAACATTCAAGCAGACTGCCAAGCTCTATGAGATACCAATGCTACTCAATATTTCAGTTAAAAAGTTGCTTTCACACACACACACACACACACACACACACACACACACACACACACACACACACACACACACACACACAGCACACACACGCCAAGACACACACACGCGCATGCACACATACACACACACACACACACACACACACACACACACAACACACACACACACACACACACACACACACACACACACACACACACACACACACACACACACACATACGCATCCTCCCCAGATGGTCAATGATAGCCACTTACAGTGTAAAATACTGATAATTGACTGTCATGCAAAGTAAAATAAATAATGGTCATCTTGTTGCTTTTAGATACACTTGAACACCTCCAGTTATACCATATGCCATTACAATAATTATTTTACACTGATTTCAATAAATATAATACACACTGAGTGACAGTGCTTTTGTCAAGCCAAGTCAGTTACTGTTTATCTGTGATCAAATAAAGCAGGGTTAAGTCACTTCTCTCTACAGGTGGCCTCTATACTCATCGATTAAAGTCCCTTTATTGGCTATGCATGCCTCTATTGTTTGTGATATAAAAATAGTCACAGTAAAGCATTCCAGTAATGTAATATAATATAATATAATATAATATAATATAATATAAACACACAATCTGCAAAGTCCCATTAATGACTGTTTAACTTGACCAAATTTTGACAGGGACAGTCATTTTCGGCTACAGATTGCCTCCATACGCAGCAATTTTAATCACTCTGTTAACTGTATACACATCGAATATCCATTTATCATAAAATACCCACAATAATATTTTTCCAATAAACACACAGTAGTCACTTTAAAGTACTCCAACGTGCTTCACACAAATGCACACTAGCCCTACACAGCAACAATAATGACTGTTCAATTTGTTCAAATGGCAGCAATGCCAGTTATTTTCAGTCACAGATAGACTCTGAACCCAGCAATTATAACCGCCTTGTTAGCTGTTTGCACCTCAGATGTCACACACACACACACACACACACACACACACACACACACACACACACACACACACACACACACACATACACCTGGGAAAGGCTAGCATAGGTTTACTAGAAATGCCCCTTTCTGCCCTGACTATAAGGTAGTTCAAGCTGCCACTAGCCACTCTTATCAGCTACTTTAAGGCCCTTAGCAAAGGGTGTCCAATCCTACTGTGTAATGTTACTATTAATCCAAATGGTAGTCTGACCAAGAGCAAGGCTATTTAGGAGTGACCTGTACAGTGTCACCATATAGATGTGCAAATACACTAAGAGCTTAGCTATCTCTAAACAGACCAGCCATGATTAAAAGGTTTAAATATACTTAATAATAAATAATAAAAGAACAAGACAATACTAAGTAAGTAATCAGTTACACCAGAGTTCAAAATCACAGGAAATATTTAAAACAACATTGCAGGGCATGCTCAAAAATATAAAGGAAACATCTAAGCTATACTTTACTATATTCCTATCTGAATCTAAAAGAGTTACTATGCCCTAAAAACTTACAGAACAATATGCAGTCAGAAGTGATGATGAGTGGATGTTGTCAGGTCAAAAGACAGATACAAAATGCAGTCATCCACTCTCAGAGAGTTCTTAAATTAATATCAAATATTACTGCTGGGTTAGCTTGGATGACATCAGTTTTTGTCACCTGACTTTAGTTCCCAAGTTAGCCCCACCCCCTTGTCAGGAACTAACAGAATTTAGCATCTCTCTGTGAAAATGGATAGCCTTCAGATGTTTGCAACTGCTAGGAGACATAAAACAAAAAAGCACCTAGAAAGCAATGCAGAAGGCACCCTAGTTCTAGGCATCCTTTCTCCTTGCTGCATTGAAATTAACTTTTATGATGCAATCATAAAACAATTTAATTTCAACTATTTTCTCTGAATTTTTTTCAAGTTAACCTCCTGTGTTCCAGTTTCCATTAAACATATACATCTATACAGTAACAACAAAATACTCCCAAAGAGGTTAAACGGGAATTGTACGCACTTTTATTTTAATACCAGAGTTTTCACTTCTGTCCTTACAGAGCCATCAGCATGAAAAGATCGAGCTTTCCACAATTTAAAACCAGCAGTGACACCATTGATGTCACTTCCTTTATCATAATAACACACCGACATAGCATATGTTTAAAATGAATTAAAATCAGTGAAACTTACAATATATACAACCAGTTACTATCTAAAAAACAGCAGACACTTTGTCATTAACACCTACACTAAGTGTTCGTTACTTAGTCTAAAGACTACAGCCGACAAGCCTGTCCACAACTAAAAATAGCTATTAGGCGATTTTATGAAGGAAGTCCCTTTCAATAAAGTGAATAACAATTAAAAGATTAAAAATACATAACTGCATTCTTTATATGTATCCAATACAAGGGTTACCTAAGGTAGCTCCTATATTTCAATACAGATGCAATATTGCACCGTCATTTAGACCGGCATGTGAAGGCATCTAACTGGAGCCATTCTAACTCGGTTTCTAAAATCAGATTCCTGATGTCAACCTGAATATCTATAGCCATAAAGTGAAATGTGTCCTACATTGTCATCAGATGTTTAGAAAGAGCGCCATCACTTTTTTTATAGCTTATATATGTTGTAGAGGCGAATGACGATCCGCTTACCAACACCTGTGAAAACAGTCACAAACAGCTATATATACTATAGATCTTGTGTTGCAATTAATTTTGTGGTTGATGGAATATTTCATTCCTGATGGAAAATGAATTCCTGCCAGTATCTACATAATTACAACACCCACAATAATTGCCTTTTGTCTGAAATTAAATCCACCGTATTATTTCTCTGAAGAATGACCGGTTACTACCTCTTCTGTATGTGAAGAGGACCCAACCCCAATCTTTCGTGGTCGAACTGGTACGAAATACCAGTTTTTCATACAATTGAATAGAGGTTCTCAGAATTTTATTGCCGTTATAAAATTAGTATTGGAAATGAGAACCTTAGTGGTTATCAGTAGCAATAACCAATGATGGAGAATCACAAAAACCTCATCAGTCTCTTTACAAAAGACATCTGCGATTAACGACTAATAAAGGTTGGTATATACCATTAATACGCAGAAGACACTTCAGCCATCAGTTCTCCAGTGCCAGTTCAAACATGTCCGTAAAATTGTCATTGTCATCTTGCACAGGGCCTAACCAGCCGCCCTCAATGGACGCTTCTGCTTCCATGACAGCTTGAAAAATGCAAAATGAGTTGCAATGTTGATTTCTGAAGATAGATGAGCAAAATCTATTATTAACAATGTCTTTAACTAATTCAACATCCAGGTAATCAATCTGAGATGTTGAAAGTGATATGAATTTTAAAATCTGTTGTACCATTCATGAAATAATGTCATCGCTACGCCCTCACCACCTTTATCAAAAAGCATCGTGTAAAAGCAGTGTAAATTGGAACAGCTGAATACTGGATGATTAAACAGTTCTTCTCCCAATAAGCAACAAATAAATTATTACACTACTACAGGAGCCATTGTTATCCCTTTCTTTTGAAGGTAGTAGTGTTTGTCAAAATTGAAGAAAGAACAATATCCAGTAACACAGTAACAACTGACATGTCATTATTTGATGCACCACATTCTCTTAACATTAAATCAACCCATTCGACAGCCTCCTCATGGGGGATGGAGGTATAAAGGTCCACCACATCAATGGTCAGGAAATTAATACCCTCATCAAATTGAACTTCATTGATCGATCTCAAAAAAGACCATCAAGAGATCGATCAATGAAGTTCAGTTTGATGAGGGTATTAATTTCCTGACCATTGATGTGGTGGACCTTTATACCTCCATCCCCCATGAGGAGGCTGTCGAATGGGTTGATTTAATGTTAAGAGAATGTGGTGCATCAAATAATGACATGTCAGTTGTTACTGTGTTACTGGATATTGTTCTTTCTTCCAATTTTTTTATTTTTGACAAACACTACTACCTTCAAAAGAAAGGGATAGCAATGGGCTCTCCGTGTGGTAGTAGTGTGGCTAATTTATTTGTTGCTTATTGGGAGAAGAACTTTTTGTTTAATCATCCAGTATTCCAGCGCTGTTCCAAATTTTACACTCGTTTTTTAGACGATGCTTTTATTTTGATAAAAGGTGGTGAGGACATAGCGATTGACCTTATTTCCTACATGAATGGTACAACAGATTTTTTAAAATTCACATATCACTTTTCAACATCTCAGATTGATTACCTGGATGTTGAATTAGTTAAAGACATTGTTAATAATAGATTTTGCTCATCTATCTTCAGGAAATCAACTTATTGCAACTCGTTTTTGCATTTTTCAAGCTGTCACCCATGGAAGCAGAAGCGGTCCATTGTTAAGGGGCAGCTGGTTAGGGCCGCCCGCATGTGCAGTACAGATTTGGCCTTTGACAATGAGTGTTCCCTGCTTACGGACATGTTTTTGAACCGTGGGTACCCTGGAGAACTGATTGAAGCTTTAATAGCTGAAGTGTCTTCTAAGCGTATTAATGGTATATACCAACCTTTATTAGTCATTAATACGCAGATGTCTTTTAGTGAAGAGACTGATGGGGTTTTTTGTGATTCTCCGTCATTGGTTATTGCTACTGATGCAACCACTAAGGTTCTCAATTTCCATACTAGTTTTATAACAACTTTTAATAAAAATTCTGAGAACCTCTGTTCAATGGTACGTAAAAACTGGTATTTCATTACCAGTTCAGGCCTACAGGAAAGATTGGGGTTAGGTCCCTCTTTCACATACAGAAGAGGTAGTAACCTTAAGGTCATTCTTCAGAGAAATAATACAGTGGATTTAATTTCTAGACAAAAAGGTACAATTATTTGTGGGTGTTGTAATTGGTGTAGATACCTTCGGCAGGGAATTCATTTTCTATTAGGAATAAGAAATATTCAATCAACCACAAAATTAATTGCAACACAAGATCTATAGTATATATAGCTGTTTCAGATTGTTGTCCAGACATGTTGGTAAACGGATCGTCGGTTCCGCTGATCAGATATACCAACATATATACGCTATAAAAAATTAAAAAAGTGATAACGCTCTTTCTAAACATCTATTGAGCAATGTAGGACACAGTTTTCACTTTATGGCTATAGACCATATTCAGGTTGACATCAGGGGGCCCCCCAATCTTTAATTTTAGAAACCCGAGAGTTAGAATGGCAGCTCCAGTTAGATGCCTTCACATACCCGGGTCTAAATGACAATTGCAATATTGCATCTGTATTGAAATATAGGAGCTACCTTAGGTAACCCTTTGTATTGGATACATATAAAGAATGCAAGTTGTACATGTATTTTTAATCTTTTTAATTGTTATTCACTTTATTGAAAGGGACTTCCCTTTCATAAAATCACCCTAATAGCTATTTTTTAGTTGTGGGCAGGCTTGTCAACTGTAGTCTTTAGACTAAGTAGCTTGAACACTTAGTGTAGGTGTTAATTTATTAAAGTGTCTGCTTGATTTTTTTAGATAGTAGCTGGTTGTATATATTGTGTAAGTTTCACTGATTTTAATTCATTTTAAACATATGCTATGTCAGTGTGTTATTATGATAAAGGAAGTGACATCAATGGGTGTCACTGCTTTAGTTTTTAAATTGTGGAGAGCTCACGATCTTTTTCATGCTGATGAAGCTTCTGTAAGGACAGAAGTGAAAACGCTCTTGGTATTAAAATAAAAATTGCGTTACAGTTCCCGTTTGGCAACTCGTTCTTTTGGGAGTATTTTGTTGTTCAATAGTTTACTTTTTTTGGTATCGGTTTCTATACAGTAACAATAGTGCAGGTACATTCCTGTTCTATTCCAATAGGTCATGCTGTGGTTACATTTTAGCGCAGTACTTTACCCACACTTCTGTATAAATCATATCAATATTCACAAATGACATAGAATTATTTACAAAATTCCTGAAAGCTGGGCTGGCAGTGTGACATTTCACCCACCCCTAAAACTTAAGCTAGTTTTTCAAGTGATCCTTGAGAAACTCTGCTTGAGATGGTTGACCGTCTGGGAATACCTCACCCCATTCCCTGTCTTGAGAGCCCGTCTGCGTTGGCATTGCTAACTCCACTTTGGTGCTGCACTGTCATATCATATGCCTGCAACCCTAGGCTCCACCATAGTAACTTGGCATTCTGCTGGCTGGCTCAATATAGCCATGTTAAGGGATTGTGGTCTGTATCTACAGTGAATTTCCCTCCATACAGATAAAGCTGAAGTTTCTGCAGTGCCCACACTATAGTTAGACATTCTTTTTCTACAGCTGCATAGCATTTCTCCCTGGGTTAGAGCCTGTGACTGAGATATACTACTGGGTACTCTTCCCCCTCTGAGGAGTCTTGGCTGAGTACAACTTCCACCCCATGGTTTGAAGCATCCACCTGCACAACAAATTATTTGCTGTACTCTGGACTGGCTAACACAGGGGGCCCTCCTAAAGCTCATTTAAGCTTCTGGAATGCCTGTTCACATGCTGGGATCCACACTATCATATCTGGCTTGTTTTTCCTTGTCAGGTGTATGAGGGGAGCAGCTATGGTACTATAATTGGGGACAAGCTTTCTGCAGTACCCTGCTGTTCCTAAGAATGCCTTCACCTGCCAGGGGCAGGCCATGCCTTAATGGCTTCCAATTTGGCAGGTTTTCTGGCCTGATCTTACCACTCACCACTCTATGTCCCAGGTAGGAGACCTCTGCCATACTCACCTGACACTTACTGGGCTTACTCAGCCCTGCTCTCTGTAGTCTGCCCAGCACCTATCTGACATGGTGAAGGTGCTCTTGCCAGGAATAGCTGCAGATGGCAATATCATCTAGGTAAGCAATTGCAAAATCTCCTGCTCCTGCTAGGATACCATCTACCAGCCTCTGGAAAGTCACTGGAGCATTTGTCATCCCAAAGGGCATCTTCATGAACTCATATAAGCCAAAAGGAGTCACAAAGGCTGACCTCTTTCTAGCACTGGGAGTCCAGGGCACCTGCCAGTAACCCTTGGTAAGATCAGTAGTGGTAAGATACTTAGCCCCACCCAGCTACTCTCAGACTTCATCTGTTCTAGGCATGGGGTAAGCATCTGACTCTGTGTGACTATTTAATTTCCTTAGTCCACACAGAACCTGGTGCTGCCATCCTTCTTTGGTACCAGCACCACTGGGGAGGCCCAGGGACTGTTGGACTCCTGGATTACCCCTAGTTCCAACATTCCCTGTATCTCCTCCCTCAGAGTCTTTTTGACTCTCTCAGGCACCCTATAAGGGGCCTGATTAATAGGCCTTTGGGGCCCTGTATCCACATGGTGCTGCACCAGGTGGGTGTTCCCTGATTTCCCAGTGAACATGTCCCCAAACTCCTGTAACACTGCTCAGATTTCTTGAACCTGTGTAGGGGATAGCTGCTGGGACATTGCTACCCCTTCCACTGAAGTGTCAGTCCAAGCCTTCCCGAGGATATCAGTCACCAGATCTCCCTCAGACACCTCCTGTCATCCACTGCAAATACTTAGCACAAGGGCCTCACTATCATGGCAAGGTTTCATCATGTTAATGTGGTACAATTTACGCCCATGGCTCCTGCTTAGCAGTTCTACCATGTAGTTAACATCACTGATCTTCCTTACCACCTTGAAGGGTCCTTCTGAAGCTGCCTCCAGCTTGTTGCGTCTGACAAGAATGAGAACTATTGCCTGCTGCCCTACAGCATACTCTCTAGCTCAAGCATTCCTATCATACCAGACCTGTTTCTGCTGTTGGGCTTCTGCCAGGTTCTCCTGGGCCAAGCCCATGAGTTCCCTGAGCCTTGTCCTGAGGTTTAGGACATATGCCACAACAGACTCCTTGTGGGATTCACATTCACACTCTCACTCATCATGAATCAAATCTAGAGGCCCCTCACCCTATGCCCATACAGCAACTCAAAGGGTGAAAAATGTTTGGATTCCTGGGGCACCTTTCTGTAAGCAGACAACATATGAGACAAATATTTGTCCCACTCCCTCTTGAAGTAGTCTGCAAATGCCCGTAGCATGGACTTGAATGTAGGGTTTAACCTCTCAACAAGACAATTCATCTGTGGTTGGTAGGGGTGGTCTTTAGGTGCTTCAACCCACAGTACTTCCACAGACAAGCCAGCAGGTCTGACATGAAATTGGCACCTCTGCCAGTCAGTATTTCTTTTGGGAAACCCACCCTGCTGAAAATCTCTAACAAAGCATTTGCCACCTTTTCTGCCTCAATGGAGGACAGAGCCACAGCCTCAGGGTATCTGGTAGCATAATATACTACCACTAAGATATACTTTTTCCTTGTGGAAAGTGGGGTTCTCAGAGGCATCATATTATATATAGCTACCCTCTGAAATGGCTCCTCAATCACAGGCAAAGGCATCAAAGGAGCTTTCACCTTGTCTCCTGCCTTTCCTACCATTTGGCGCTGCTCACAGGTCCTGCAGTACACTCTGGAAATCACAGGCCAATAAAGGTTCTGCATATTATGTCTCTTGGTACGTTTTATGCCCATATGACCTGCAAATGGAATGTCATGGGCTATGGCTAGAAGTGCCAGACAGTAGGCTCTGGGCACTACCAGCTGCTGTATTCTCTCACCCTCTAGCCCTTCCTCAAGGGTCCATTCTCTATACAGTAACCCCTTGTCCCAGTATACAGATTCCCCTTTCCCTTGAAATTCAGGTGCCTCACTAGCTACCTCACTCAGGCCTTGTAATGTAGGGTCTGAGACCTGAGCCTGTCTCATCTCTCTCTTGGTAACCCTACTCAGCTCCCTTCCACAGGAAGTCTGGTATTCTGTGACAGCCGTCCCTCACTGTCAGCCTGGGTACTACTACAACCCTCTGCCCTTGCAGTCACTCTGTCCAAGGGAACATCAGTACCCACAAGCAGCTGTGGTTCACCTTCAGTCTCACTGCTATGGGGTAGCTCCCCTCCTGAAGTAACCACCTCACCAGTCTTGGCTGCAAGTGTGCAGTCTGTCTGGGTCTCCCCCAGGCTACCAGACCCACATGCTTGTCTCCAAGCCTGACTGTGTGTAACTGCATGCACACACACAGTACTGCATTATCAAAATCATTCCCTATCAGGACATCTGCAGGGATATCCTCAAACACACCTACTTGCTGGCTTCCTTTTCCACCCTTCCAGTTAAGGTGAACCCTACCCAAAGGTATTTGGAATGGGGTCCCTCTATGATTGGAGTAGATTACCCAAGCAAGTAGTCCTCCTCTTTAACCACTGCAGGCTTCACAATGATTAGGTCAGAGGCTGTGTCTCTCTTAGCAATGGCCTCTTTCCCATTTACTAAGATAGGATATAACCTCTTGTGGTAATTTGGTACCCTTGTTGTCTCAAGATAACTTACTGCTGGAATTCTGTCATTTCCACTTACTGGCTCTCCCACCTTTTGTTCCCCCCTTTTGCCTCCATGGACATCTTTATGCTACATGCCCCCACTGGTTGCATTTAAAACATTTAACCCTTGGTTCTGAACATGTACCTGGACTAGTGGCTTCCCCTGCTACGACTGACTCTTTTGGGACCATGGGTTCCCTTAGACCCATGAGTAGCACTGGGTATCCCTTTCCTGTGCATTGATGCCCTGCATGCTAGGTCTAGGTCTCCCTTCTTCCCCAACTCATCTGCAGTATTGCATTGCCTATCTGCTAACCAGATACTCATGTCCTAAGGCAAAGTGCTAAGGACTTGTTCCCTCACCAAAAGGTCTGCCAGCACTTCAGAAGTGGTGACCTGACATCCACTCACCCACCTATGAAAATAAATGCTTAGTTCAGCAATATATTTACACACACTTTCATCTGCCTTTTGTCTATGCTCACAAAACCTTTTCCTGTAATCTTCAGGTGTTAACTTAAAACATTCTAAAAGACAGTTTTTTTACAGTATTATAATTTAAACAATCAGCATCAGACAATTTAGAAATTGCAGTTACAGTTTTAACATGGAGTAAGGGGGTCAGAAACCATACCCAGAGCCCTTGGTCAACATTATAATGTTTACATACCCTTTCAAATATATGAATGAAACCATCAAAGTTATCCCCCTCTGTAAACTGTGTAAGAAATTTACTGACTTTTGTTGCTTCTGGGGTTTGGTTACTCCCTTCCCCATTACCTCCATGACCCTGGCAAAGAGTCACCATCTCCTTTTCATGTTGCCTCTATCTCTCCTTCTCTTCAGCTTTCAGATGTTTCAGTCTCTCTGCTGCTTCTAATTCCATTTTTCTCCTGCTGCAGTCTCTCTGCTGATTCTATTTCTGAATGAATGGCCTCCAGTTCAAGTCTCTTTAACTCCAGACATATTTTTAAGTCCTCTGTGGAAAGGTTGAACTGTCCATTTGCTGAGAGTTATACATCTCCAAGGCCAGCCTGGTTATCCTCCTGATGGCTGGTCTGTGATGCAGCTGTACCCAAGGCATAAATCATTTCTGCTTTAGTCAGGTTAACATGCACCAGTCCTTTAGCCTGGCACATCTCAATCAACTGGCTCCTTGTCAGCTTGCCATATTCTTCTGCTAACATGCTTGCCTGCTCTCCCTGACTAACTAAGCTAACAAAAAAAATAAAACAATTGTGATATGAAACTCTGAATGTTCACTGTGTGGCTGGTTGAGAGTACAAACACTTTCCTTACTGACCACTGTTTGCACTCTACAGGAATTCAATATCCACACCACTACAAGCCAATTAATATGTGATGTGGCTATCCTACCATTGTCAACCAATTAATATGTGATGCCCCAACACTGGCCCAGTAATCAAGGAGCCTCAATCCTCACCACTGGCAACAGTGGGAAATGTACACACTGGGAGGATGACAAGTACACACACAGTAAAGTGTAATTTCCCTTAAAAAACACAGAGATCACAGTCAGTCTGTGGCTGGTTTCTTCCTCTTTCTCCAGATCCCCAATAAGACTCCTCACTGGCACATCTATAGGGCTGAGATCTCAGCTGAGTGGCCAAGCCAAAACCTCCAGCACCCTCTCTGTCCAACCAGTGCATCGTGTTCCTGCCCAAGCAGCACACACACACACACACACACACACACACACACACACACACACACACACACACACACACACACACACTTTGAGGTTTGATTTATATAACAACACACACACACACACACACACACACACACACACACACACACACACAC
Source organism: Protopterus annectens (assembly GCF_019279795.1). NCBI lineage: Eukaryota > Metazoa > Chordata > Ceratodontiformes > Protopteridae > Protopterus > Protopterus annectens. Next base: position 777,325,813 of record NC_056744.1, read on the forward strand.
ACACAGACACATCTGGGAAAGGCTGGCACAGGTTTGCTAGCTATGCCCCCTTCTGCCCAGAATATAAGATAGTTGCAGCTCCCACCATCCACTCTTCTCAGCTACTTTAAGGCCATTAGCAAAGGGTGTCCAATCCTACTGTGTAATGTTACTATTAATCCAAATGGCAGTCTGACCAAGAGCAAGGCTATTTAGGAGTGGCCTGTACAGTGTCACCATATAGATGTGTAAGTACTGTAAGAGCTTAAATATCTCTAAACAGACCAGCCACAATTAAAAGGTTTAAATACATTTAATAATAAATAATAAAAGAACAAGACAATACTCAGTAAGTAATAGATACACCAGAGTTCAAAATCACAGGAAATATTTAAAACAGCATTGCAGGACATTCTCAAATAAATAAAGACAACATCTAAGCTATACTTTACTATATTCCTATCTGAATCTAAAAGAGTTACTATGCCCTAAAAACTTACTTACAGAACAACATTCAGGAAGAGGTGATGATGAGTGGATGTTGTCAGGTCAAAAGACAGATACAAAATGCACAGTCTCTTTCTCAGAGACTGGTGCCAAGAAGTAACAGCAACTTCAAGTTCTGTGCAGACTGCAGGGAACTGAATAGTTGCACAGAATCAGATGCTTACCCCATGTTTACTCTTCTGCCCAGAACAGATAAATTTTTAGAGCAGTTTGGTGGGCCTAAGTATCTAACTACTACTGACCTGCTCAAGGGTTACTGACAGGTTCCTTTGGCACCTACAGTGAGGGGGAAATGTCAGCTTTTCTGCCTTTTTTTGGAATATAGTACTTCACCAAGGTATTATGCTCTGAGATAATGCTTCATTGACCTTCCAGAGGTTAGTGGATCACACCCCAGTAGCAGCCAGAGAGTAAGCATGCTTACCTGGATGATATTGCAATCTACAGCTGGTCCTGGAAAGAATATGAGGGGTAGTATCAAAAGCCTTGGCCAGGTAGTGATAAGAGTTAGACTTGACTAAGTGATTAAGCAAAAAAAGGTAAGTACAGTCTCAGATCATATCCTTGCTCAGTACTGAAGCTTGTATATGTTTTTCACAAATACTACAGGAAAATACTGCATTGTGCAGATAGAAATAAGGTAATTTGGGTCACATGAGGAAAAAAATAAAAGACAAGTAAAGTTACATTTTACAGCTCATTTGTAGATTGTAACACACATTAGAAGTTCTTTGAAGTAACCACTGTCAGCCATGGCTGAATTAGCATAGCTGCTGGGATCTGTCAAATATTCAAATGGAAACGTTATTTTTATAGTCTCTGCTATACTAACACATGAGAACTACTTTAAGTTGTACTCAGTATGTTTTCTCTTACCACAAAATGGTCGTTACGGATTCTGTCATGCTGATATGATTTTGCTTTTCTTATTCCTCTCATTTCCAGGAATGTATTTGGAGTATATTTTATATGGCAAATATAAACATAATAAATGATATGCTTTCCTCTCATTTAAGGTGACAGTGCTGTGAATCACTATTATCTTTGCTTCTGTAAATGGTGTAACTTTTTTCTATTTCCACTGAATTACCCTATTTTTGCTAGCTGTAAGCAACTATTAAGCTTTGCATAGAACATTAAGGCATCTAGAAAATAACCTAGCTAAATAATATATTGTGTAGTCAGATTTGCACACCTTAAATGAAAACTATAACCTTAAATGTTATTAACTTTATCCCAAAGTTATTTTTCTTCCTAATATCACTTGGATATTTTCTGTCCAGTAACCTTGCAGTACTATCATTTCAACTTGTTTTAATGCAATGTATCATGAAGGTCCCACAATTTGTTTTCCTTTTCCAGTATATTTTATTTTAAGCTGTTTATTTATTTGTCTATCAATTTATTAATTGATTCATCTGTTCAGTCACTTATGTTTAGAATTTGTTGTCCGGGGTAGGGCAAACAAAAGTAAACAGTAACATGTTCTTACATGCTTCATCTACATATCCCCAGACATCAACTAGATGAGGAGTAATCTCAACAATTTAAATTGTTCCAAAATCCAATATAACAAAGCCCTCCAAATGCACATACTCCACAAATCTATATTTATAAAGTCCATAATCATACAAACATGAAAAGGGAGAAATATGTGACGCCCCTGCACTGGCTCAGTAATCAAGGAGCCTCAAGCCTCACCACTAGCACCAGTGAGGGACATCCACATTGGGAGGATGACAAGTACACACACACAGTAAAGTACGATTTCCCTTAAGAGCACAAAGAGATCACAGTCAGTCTGGGGCTGGTTTCTCCATCTCTCTCCAGATCCCCAATAAGACTCTTCACTGGCACAGATAAAGGGTATAGATCTCAGCTGAGTGGCCAAGCTAAGACCTCCAGCACCCTCTCTGTCTAACCAGTGTTTTGTGTCCCTGCCCAAGTAACTGACACACACTTACTTTAAGATTTGACATATACAAACCCACAGACACTCCTGGGGAAGGCTGACACAGGTTTACCAGCTATGCCCCCTTCTGCCCAGACTATAACGTAGTTGTCATTGCCACCTGTCAGCTCTTATCAACTACTTTTAAGGCCCTTACCAAAGGGTGCCCAATCTTATTGTGTAATGTTACTTTTATCCAAATGGTAAGTGTGACCAAGACTTGTAAGACTATTGAAGTGGCCTATACTGTGTCACTAAAGTACTCTACAAGTACTCTAAGACCTTGAATATCTCTAAACAAACCAGCCACAATTAAAATGCTTAAATATATTTAATAATAAATAAAAGAACAAAACAATATTCAGTAACTCAGCACAGTGACTACAGAGTTCAGAATCACAGGAAATATTTAAAACAAAATTGCAGGGCAGTCTCAAATAAATACAGAAAACATCTAAACTAATCTTTACTATATTTCTATCTACATCTAAGAGAGATTACTGTACCCTAGTTTCTTACTATTAGCAAGGCAAGTGCTGATGAGAGGATGTTTCCAGGTCCAAAGACAAATACAAAATGCACAGTCTTTGAGAGATTTCCCAAATTAATATCAAAACATTACTGCTGGGTCAGGTGGATGACATCACTGTTTGTCACCTGCCTTCAGTTCCCAGACTAACAGATACCAACATAATTTTTAGCATCTCTGTGTGAGGAGTACATATATCTCAGAAGTTTGCCTAGAACTGGAAGTTGTAAAACAGTTAAACAATTTTACATTTTAAAACTAGCAATTACTTCTGTTTCAAGACAATAAAAAGAAACCTTTAGCTGAGGACATCCTGTCTCCTTCAGTGAAACTGGGAGACAAACACAATCGTAAAACAATTCACTTATTTTCTTAGAGTTTGCAAGTTAACTCTGTTTTTTTTTTTTCCAGTAGGGTACACTGTGATTACATTCTTGTAAACATACAGTTCAACACACACTTCTGCATCAGTAGTTTAATATACACATAACATATAGTTAGATTTGTGAGACAAGCCTATGGATCATATTAATATTCACAAATGACATATGATTATTTACAAAATTCCAGATAGCTGGGCTGGCAGTGTCACATTTCTATATAAATCCTATTAATATTTTCAAGTGACATATAATTATTTACAAAATTCCATCTAGCTCAGCTGGCAGCATTTCCATTTCTCACATCTACCAAACTGGAATTAGTGCCAGTACTTACTTAGAAAATACACTGGCAGTGAGTTCCTATGGAAAATGTAATCAGAGTTCAACATGGGCAGGTTAAATTCAACCAAAGGAAACTTTAGGTATAAGGAAACTTTCCCTGAAAAGGAAGTAGAGGGCAAATGCACAGAACAAATTATAAACATATTAGCAAAGCATAGAACAAAAAGTGTAACAGACATATACTTTGTCTCTCTCTCATTATATTACACATACAATGTGTGTGTGTGTGTGTGTGTGTGTGTGTGTGTGTGTGTGTGTGTGTGTGTGTGTGTGTGTGTGTGTGTGTGTACATTTATACACACACTCGTGTGAGGGCATGCGTGCACACATACACACACACACACACACACACACACATACATACATACATACATACATATATGTGTGTGTCTACAATTTTTACTAAGTTTTATAAGCTCTAACTTCCAAAACAGTAATGACAATAAATACCTACCTAGCTGTATTGCAAGTCACTTTCTAAAACAAAATATTTCACCTTGGCAAACACAGGCAATCATTTTTAAATCAGATGTTTAATTACATGCAAACTAGATAAAACAAAGGGGCCCCAGCACCAAGTAAGTTAAGTACTCTTACTGACATAAAACATCAAACTGTGGTTTTACAAAGTGGCTTTTTCAATGCTCTTCTGGATGCACTTAACATTCATACACTTTTATACTGTAAAACAGTCATGTGATAAAGTATGTGATCTTTTGAAAAAGCACCAGCAGCTGAAAACCCATAATAACCAAATATTTAAGTGCATAAAATTCATAGGCATGCACATGACCACCAGTAACTACAACTGATGGAAAATCACAGTATTTTTTTTCACAGAGAAAAAGTGAAGCCACAAACAATAGTTATATATGAAGATCTAAAACAAGCCTTAATGTTAAGCATTTTTATTCAGAACTGTCAAAGCTAAGATATCCAGATGTACTTTACCAAGAATACCAGTTCCCATTTGAATGTGGCAAAAATATATAACATCAATATTGTCATCTAGTAGACATTCATAATATTTTTTCTTCTCCAGCAGGAAATAGTTAAATGGATATAATATTAGGCTCACGTGAAACAACAAGCAGTAGTTATAGTTGAATAACTGAAAACAAAAGCAAACCTTAGTCTTACACATTCTAATTTAAAGCTAGCACAGTTAAAACATCCCAACACATTTATAACACATTCCAAAATTACAAGTTTTCATTGAGACCGGGAGGGAACAAAGCACCTAAATTGACATCCAAAGCTTTTCCCTTCTGTCCAAAATCTTATATCATTGTGTAATGGGGAGTGCTGTGTCAATAAAAGTGACATCTGCAGGGGGATGGGTCAAAGTGTGCTTAAAGAGGGAACAACAGTCACTGTGACATCTTACGTCACTGAAATGTGATACCAGGCTGTGCTTCCAGGAGCATGCTATCTACCCCAGGTGGAAAGACATACATGTAGAGCTCCGTGTAGATGACCCAGTTAATAATGCATGCGATTAAACACCTGATTTCAACAGTCTTGCCTGTATCCACAGAAGTGAAAGCTTTTGTTTTACAAAATGACTTACAATACATGCAAGTACCGCATTGGTATCATCTCTTTGCTGATTCCATCTCAATCAGTGTCATATTTTGGTCACTTATATTTCTTTTGTAACTAGCCAGATACTGTCTAATACTCTTTCCCTTATCATACGTAACTTTACTGTCAGATGCCACAACATTTCTGAAGAACCTGCCTTGCTTTAAAAAAATGTCACTGCTTATTTAACACATTGAAGGAAAACGATTGGCTTTGTAACTAATATAAACTTGCCTTGTCTGTCATGGTAGATGTGTCTCATCCACGTTGCTATAAAATGTCTCCTGCACAGACTTACTGACCCTTGAGTCATGGTACCCCCTTTCTTTAAAGCGTTGCTCAAGTTGTTGAGCTTCCATCTCAAAATTTTCCTCTTCATTACAAACTTTTCCAAACCTCAGGAACGTGACTTGGGCATGTTAGGAGTACCCAGATCTGCATTGTAAAGCACACGCTATGAAGCCACAGTTTGTTGTTTCAGTTTTATGTGCAGTCAATAAAGTTGCTCTTGACTTACTTAGTGGAATCTGTTTTATATATAGCTTCAGGTACAGGGGTCAAGCATTTCTTTCACTGAAGGGTGTTTTTTTTTTTACCTGATTAAACCAACTTATTTGTGACTCTAACAGAACTTGCTGGCGAGATAGATTCATATCTCAAAAGCTACATCGCCTATGGAATAAACTTCCCATTTTCATAAAACAAACCCGTCTCTCACTCTCTTCAAAAAGAATTTGGATAAATGGATGGGTAAATGTAAATTCACTCCTGGGGTACTGCCCATATCCCTTATGGACAGATGCAGTTTCTAAAATGACTCAGGGCTCCAAAACCCAAATATCCACTATTCTGATAGTATCCCATCCCATATCTGGGGAATTAAAACATAATATTGTCATATCCTGGGTATTATTGGCTAGGCTTGTGAGGCTTTTGTACCATTAGTCTAGTAATCACCTTTGAATTTATGACCCTATGAACCCTTCATCAACTGTGTGGAAAAGGAGGTAGTGGAAGATCATGTGACAGTAGGGTTTACGGAGTTTCCCTTCCCCCACTGTTGTGTGACCTCAGGCGTTTGAGGTGCAGGGAAGCCTGACCTGGAAAAATGTGTTTTACTGCAAGTTCAGTGGAACATGCAGTCAACACTATTTTGCTGGCAAATTAAATATCTGTCATATTCTGGCTCAAGTTCTGCTAATACACACCCACTCATATATATATATATATATATATATATATATATATATATATATATATATATGTATACCAAAACATTAAACAACAGTCCAGTACCAACACAGTTTATTCAACATGCTTTATTAGACAAAAGGATAATCCCTTCCTCCAAAAACAGCAGAGAGAGGTTTCTCTGTAACGCAGCAACACCAGTGCAAATTTAAAGTGTCATTAAAACATGTGCTATTTATAATAACTAAATATCATCACATGGCCTAATTCATGGCTCATAATTGTGGATACAACAGTCATAAAAGAAGTGCAATATCCATTTGTAGAACAACTTTACAATAACAAATAATAGCAAAATACTAATGTGACTTTTTCTATAGATTTTAGAATGAAACATTAATAGTGCATTTGTACTGAATCCCAAGACAATTTACTAATAAAGCAAGGTCCAAAATATCAACAATTCAGAAACTAAAGCTATATCAAACCAATATCAACAAGTAGAGGCAGTGATAAATGTCTGATATTGAGAAGGAAATGTAATATATTACAAACATAACTCTAAACTGTACAAATTATTACCGAATGCCCAGATTTTGCTTCATGTTTTTGCTTTATTTCTAATAAATTTTGTAGTCTTCTGGTAAATTGCTGTGGACTGAAGTCATTAAATAAAAACGGACCTTCAAGTTTCAGATTTCATATCTTTCAGGAAATGCATGCTGACACTAAGCATTTTACTCTAGCAACTTTCTAGGTTTTTAAGTGCAATATTTACCCCTGTTTTTGAACCTTTGTCCTCCCATGAATTATGAATTTTCCAGATTTCTTGAGCTAAGAGGTTGAGAGCTGTGGATGGTTAAAAACAATTGTATAGATTCATAGGTACATGATGAGGGTGACAACCGGATGCTAACAACAAATAACTTTTAATAAATGCTTTCCTATAAAGTGTAGAAATTAAGGTACCATCCAAAGCTTTTGTCATAAAAACGTCTAAAAAGATCATTGTGAGCAAATATTAGTTGAAAGTGAATTTTAGACCAAAGTCATTATCATTAAGTTATAAAACAAAACGGCAGACATTAGTAAGTAAATAATGACATCTAGTGGTCAAAGTAAAAAACAACAAATTAATTGGGGTAGCAATTTTATATAAAAGAAAGTGATGTTTGATTGTTATTTATTGTGATGAAGTTGCAGTAGTGAAGGGACAAAAACCCTTAATGCATGACTAAAATGCTGGTATTTTAATATTCCTAGTGACGTTCCTGTGTTTCCTGCTGCTTTTGAACCAGTGTCACCTTAGTTCTTGGTTTCATGCTTTTTTGGTGGCATTTAGTGTCTTTGAGTGTTGTTTCAGGAAATGACTAAAATTTACTAACCAGAAAATATTCTCAGCTAATTAATTAATTCAGTAAAAAATAAATACACTGCATTAAATATATTAAAAGCATATTGTACGTATCACTGTGTATGTGTGTGTGTGTGTGTGTGTGTGTGTGTGTGTGTGTGTGTGTGTGTGTGTGTGTGTGTGTGTGTGTGTGTGTGTGTTTCTGTGTGTGTGTGTGTGTGTGTATATATATATATATATATATATATATATATATATATATATATATATAAAATTCAAAAAAATAATAACAGACTATAAAAATATACTTAAAGATGTAAACCAAATAACATTGTAGACATTCATTTAGACCAGGACTATACATGGCATCCAAATTAATAATCCAGTTTTATTCTTTTCTATCCAATGTTTTTGGTCAATAAGATTTACTGATATTGTTTACATCTTCCTTGTCAGTGTCTGTAACAGTATGAGAGGCATTCTGATGTTTTAAAGTATGCTATACAAAGTACTTCTCTCTCTTTTCAACAACATATATCACTAAGCTATAATGAAATATTTTGTTTCCATATATTCTTTATCTATCCAACATAGAAAGTATTATAAGAAAAAGCTAAATAAATAAATAACCCATTCCGTCTTACACATAATAAAAGATCTACTTTCAAAAACATTTATTGTATTTACAGAAGTGACCTGTTTAGTCTGGCAAAGTACAAAAAATACAATTCCTGCAGGGAAAATACATTTTTAAGTCAGACTTTATTTCACTATTTGTAAAGTTGTAACTTTTCTGTTTGGACAAAAGATGTCAACGTTTTTTTTTTCCTTTCTTACAGGAAAATTGACAATGTTAGGGTAATATGGTGGAAATGAACTTGCCCCCATTAGCAAATACCAATGATGTTTTACAGTAGAATATTGCCACTATTGTCAGTATGACTGGAGTTGATACTGTATGTTAATAAATCAGATCTAGATTTATTTTCTGTCATTTGGATAGCTGTAGAAATATATTGTAAGGGATAATCCATTTCCAGCAGCCTTTATTGGGCATCAGAACTTGCAGAAGAATACCCAGAGAGTTCACTACAAATTTGATTCATGTGTAAAAACTGAAAGTATATAGTATTGTTCTTAATATAACAAGGGTGACAACTGGATGCTAGCAACAAATAACTTTTAGTAAATGGTTTCCTATAAAGTGTAGAAATTAAGGTACCATCCAAAGCTTTTGTCATAAAAACATATAAAAAGATCACTGTAAGCAAATATTAGTTGAAAGTGAATTTCAGGCCAAAGTTATTATCATTAAGTTATAAAACAAATTGTTTCAAAACATCAGGTGTACCTTTCCACAGTAACTAGCGATCATTCAGATATTGTCACCACACATACATATGAGGCAAAAAGATATTGTATGTACCATTGTACACTTTTCTAGTGTCAAAGTTATCCATAAAAATGACATCTTAGTTGGGAGAAAAAGTTGTTCCTCTTGATATGTCCTTCAACTGGTAGTAACATTTACCACTAAAGTAAAATGCATTACATACCAGTACTGATTTCAAAAGAGTTAAGAAAAATTCATTAGAATAAATTGAAACCTGATCCAAATAAAATATTGTAGCTTCAATACTTCTTTGGAATATTCATATAAAGTGATTCAGCATCCAAACTGCAAAGTAGTCAGTTTTGTTCCACATGTAAATAAATCTTGTAGTACTGTTAAAAATGAGTGGTATCATGTATTCTAATACTAAACTTGCTCAACAAAGGTTTGAAAGCAACCTCCAATTAAGCTGACAATGGTTCAGAAACATATCCTGCACTAGAAACTATGAGCCAATCAGGAAATATATGTCTGCTTTGCATTTGCATTTCTGGTAATAAATAAAAGTGTTGGCACAGTTACTTAATATAACTGTCTCATCAAGTTAATAGTGATGGTACCTAGTTCCATAGATGAATACAGAAACATATCTGTATTTTTATTCAAATAATCAACATGATCAATAAGTAGATGGTGATAAAAGAATAAATTAGCGAGCTGATACTGCACTTCCCTAATGTAAGCTTCTCTATCCCAAAGGACCACTGTTCCACCTTTCTCTGCTGTGTAACAAAAAAAAATATTTTGGGGACCTCAAGTTACTGAGTGCAGTGACTTCCTCAATGGTAAAATTCAAAGAAAAATTATTTTAAATCTGGTCCTTTTGCTGAAAAAGATCTCTCAAAAAATTGTGCTCAAAAAATTCATACTGCAGAGTGAAATGTAGGGATACAATCAGATTTATATAAATAGCTTTATTACAATTCATTGAATGACCATTTCAATGAAACACAATTGACTCTGTAAAAAAGGTTGAAAGCCCATTTCACTGAAAGATAATCTAATCAAATTCAAAATAACAGAAATGTGATACAGTCCAAAATAAAGTGTTCATAAAGACTTTTTTGCAGCGTGCAAGCCCCACTCCCACAGCCCTCTTACTTAAATATATTAACTGCACAGTCATGCAACAGTGCAGAAAGGTGAAAATACCATGTACACAGAATCACTGCTAGTGCACATACAGAAACCACATCAGCAGTGATTATGTAGCGCTCATCACAAGCACTTCTTAGTGCTTCTTCATACACTTCTGTATATTTCTGCTTCTACAGCTGCATGTAACTGTACCACATTCAAGAAAGTGTCATTTCAACTATTTTGTCATTCAACTAAATGGGGTTTCAGCAGTTTGGATTCAGTAACTTATCATTCAGTGAAACGGTCATTCAATTAAATGCCAGCGAGATATATATCTATAGCTATATCTATCTATCTACATATAGAGAGATAGGTATATACACGCACGCACACACACACACACACACACACACACACACACACACACACACACACACACAGAATGGAATGTTGTCTATATAGTATATATCTGAACAGAGAGAAGAGATAAAAGAAAGATAAAATGAGGATGAGAAAAAGAATGAAAGAGAGATGAGGTGAGAAAGAAAGTGTAGGGAAGAGATAGACAGAGAGATGAGGGAGAGAGGAAATACTGTTTTTAATGGAATGTGTTTGTATGCATGACATTATGATTCCGTAATACTCACTCTTGGTCGCTACTCAAAATATTAGACAGTGTTTCTTACTGTCAACAGAAAAATTCTATAAACAACTAAAGTAAAACTGTTTCCAAATAATCATTTGATGGAGGAACCTTTATAAAAGAAAATGAATGCATTATAATGCAGCACTACATAAACAAAGTGGCAAATACTGGGTTTTTTTGGCCAGAAAAGTATTCTTTTTATCCAAGTAACTGCAAAATTAAACACTCTATCAAAAAGTACATATAGCTGTCATTTGTCTTACTGCTCTTTGAAAGAACAACTGTCAGTCACAGATGAATGAACACAGCTGACAACGTTTGCACCTTGCAAGGGTGAAGGGTAGGAAAAGTTTGCATTTTTTTTTTCAGGACAGCAGCTTAGAACACTGAAAATTACAAGGCTTTTTCTTCTCTTTTGAGTTAAATAAAATGTAACTGGTGCATATAACACTTTTACAGCTTTAACATGAGCACAGAGCAGAAGTAATTCATTTGAACAGAAGTGGCTTAGCTTTCCTAGACCATCTAAGAGGCCAATGACTCACAGCATGATCTCCATGATTAAATGGAGGAAAATACTTAGCATGTATAGGCTGTTCCATATTGTAGGAACACAAACTTTCCAGGAAGAGGGGAAAGAGATTGAAAAACAACATCTTGGCAGTGTAGCAGCTACCATGATGACAATTTGGGGGAATAAGAAATTAAATATAATAAGAAATGAAGAGATTCTGGTGCATACTACTGCATAGAAAATGAAAATACAAGAACAATATATATTTTTTAGTTTTATAGTGATAAGTTCTTTAAATTTATATTCTAAGACATATATATATATGTGTGTGTGTGTGTGTGTGTGTGTGTGTGTGTGTGTGTGTGTGTGTGTGTGTGTGTGTCTACATATATATATATATATATATATATATATATATATATTACCAAACAGACTTCATAAAAATTAGCTAGGCAAAAGGAACACTCAGAACAAGTGTATTTAAGTGCTTTTTTCTTTAATTGTAAGAACTTCATCAGAAATGAGAAAACTGAAAAGTACATTTCAATAAATATAGTAAAACTGTCAATCACACTTAAAACATTAAATCAAATGTCCAGCAAGGAATGAAAACCAATGAGAAAACCTTATTTGTTTTCAAAAAGCTAATAAAAATTTAAATGACCTATCTGGTCTGGAGGGAGTGGAGCTTAGGAGAGTGAAACAGCTTAATAGCCTTGTGGAGGGGGGAGGTGTATACGATCCAGTCCCTCTGGTCTGTATTGAGGCATCATTCTGGGTGATGGTAGAATGCTGCTTAAGGCTAGGGACATACCTGCCTGGGACACATATTCAGCAAGCTCAATCATGTCTCTCTTCATATACTCCAGGGAGGTACATCTCAAGTCATTCACGCCAACATGGGCTATGATAGAGTCATAACAGTACCTGTTATTGAGAGACTTGAGTGCATGTGTGATATGGTGGATTCTGGCACCTGACAAACAATTAACCATGACTTCCTCCTTATCCAGCCTGGTGAGGGGCACATCTGTGTGTATCAGAATGGAGTTTGAGATGTGGTGCTTGTGTTGACAACCTTCTCAGTGCCAGATATACTGGCTTATGAGAGAGAGAGTGCATAGATTTTAGGTTCTTGATGTAATTGCATATCTCACAAATTGAGTTCCCAGGTGGTAGTAGTAGAGGGTTGTCCATGTACATGAGGCAATTGCTACACTGTCTCAGGATGCCATATTAACTAGACTGGTAGGAGAAACTGTAGGAAATTTTTCATCCATATTTGTCAGAATCTGAGGGAGACAGGCCAGAAGGAGAGCTAAGGGAGCTAAGGGTGTAAGGTCTAGATGGGTACTACTAGGTGATCACATGAGTGCTACTAAGGGAAAATTTGTAGCTGGACTCCTCGCAGTAGGTTAAAAACAGTGCGGCTGCAGTGTGCGATGTGAAAACAAGCCCAAACCAGCTTAAATGTGCGGTTTAAATACCACAAAAAATAGAAGATTCTAGTAACACAGAAATCTAGCCAAACCTGCTAGCCCTTGCTTTCTATACCACTTAGCTTGTGCCAGAAGAGGTTCAGGCAGCTCTGATACTCTCACTAGTAGAAAAGATAGGCCTCTATCAACACAAGATGGCTGCCAGAAACACAGAAGGCAAACACAAGATGGCTGCCAGGAACACAGAAGGCAAAAACAAATAGCTCTGGATGCAGCAAATCTGCATCCAGACTATGCTGCTCAATTTATAGGTTCATAGGCAGGTACTAGACTATTGACCCTAGGGCCTATATAAGCCAAGCCAAAAAGGTACCCTGGCTTTCGCCACCCAACAAATTTATTTTCCTATGCCCCTGTCGAGCAGAGCACCAGAGGTGATCCTCAGGGTGAATTTCCTATTTCTCATCCAATCATCAAGATTTTTCTTGAAGAGTGCTAATGAGGAGCTTTGTTTGATATAGATAGGTAGTTTGTTCCAGAGTATGGGAAGCCTCTGGGACAGGAATCTATCCCTCCAGCATGTTCTGTTTATTGTAGTGACAAGTTTTAGGTCCCTGAAGTGTATAGCTTAGAGGGATTGGGATTTCTTTAAGCGGAGCATGTCCAACACCTTTGGGTTTGACATAGCTTTGTATGTTAGGCAGAGATCGCCTCTGAGTAGGTGATATGCAACAGAGTAAAGCTGGAGTTTTTTGAGACTGTCTGCATAGGGCATCTGCTGGAGGCCGGTAATCCTCTTTGTGAGGTATTTCTGTGGCCTTTCCAGTTGTTGTAGATGTCATGTGAGGTACATACCAAAAGGGGTGTTGTACTCTATAATGGGTCTGAGTGATGAGTAGAGGGGAACAATGACCTTTTTTTCCTGGATGAAAAACCTTTTATGATGAGGTGTGCCACATAGAAGAATTTCCTGACTACTGTGGTGATGTGATTGTCAAATGAGAGACTACTCTCCACCTGTGTCCCAAGGTCTTTTATCACACTTTCAGTGTTAAGTAGACTACCACCTATGTGGTAGCTCATAGGTACAGAGTTTTTACCAAAGGGGATGACAATGCACTTTTTGGCATTGAGCATGAGGCCATGGCTTTGACACCAGGCATCTGTCTCAGTGATGCCCTTTTGTAGGATGTCCACATCATTAGGAGTTTCTATTATAGCTACTAGTTTACAGTCATCTGTGAATTTTGTTAGCCAAAGACCTTCTGTGTTAGCCTGTACTTCAGAAAAGTAGATACCAAACAGGAGAGGACCCAGGACTGAACCCTGTGGTACACCACTTGTCACTGGTCTGAAGTCGGATTTGGAGTCTGCTACTTTCACAGTGTGGGTTCTGTCAGTGAGCCATTTGGCAACCCATCTTGTGACATAGGGATTTAAACCTAGTTTAGTGAGTTTATCTATAATTCCAAAGTGGGGGATGGTGTCAAAAGCCTTGGCGAGATCTAGATACGCTGTGTGAACCACCTTACCCTCGTCTACATCTTTGCCGACTGCGTCAAAGTCGTCTATCAGGTTTAGGAGACATGATCTGCCTTTTACAAACCCAAACTGGGTGGGGTCCAGAGTTTGGAGATTACCAATGTCTTTGTTTATGAGTTCTGTGATGATACATTCCATGGCCTTGCAGACGAGGCTCATTAGGCTAATGGGGCAGTAGTTCCTGGAGCCCATGGTGGCTTCCCCTTTGTGGAGTGGGATAACTGTTGCTGTGTGCCATTCAGTGGGCACAAAGCCTGAGGTGAGGCTATGATTGAACACGGTGCTTAGGTGGGGTGTCAGTTCATTCTATAGTTCGTGTAACACAGAAGGGTTAAGGGTTAAAAACACAGTAAAACACACAGAAAAGCACAGATTAACCACTTACAGACAAAAATAGAACTCACAGTATGAAAAATACAGTTAAAGACTAATGAAATGCAGTAAAATGAAGTTAAACAGTAATGAATTGCAGTAAATAGTAATGAAATACAGTCAAACAGTAATGAAATGCAGTTAATCAGTAAACTGCTTTAAAACAGTGCAAATGAGATAAATTATAAGGCACAGATAAAAATAATATGCAAGTGGAAATGCAATAAAATAAGTGAAAGTAAATGAAAAAGCACTTAGATTGGTCTTGGAGCCTCAGGAATTTTGTAAAACGTCCAAGAGATAATGCACTTCAGCAGACCCTATATAGATCCCATTTAGAAGATCGACTCAGCAAAAAGTCAAACTTCATATGGTCAAGGCCATTTGATCGGCTTTCTGAAATGTCGGAGCTTTTCAGTGGAAATCGTGGTACAGTGGGGATCAGGGAATTTACCCTTTTCCCCACTGTAGTGCAATCTCATAGCTGATATATACCACCTGAAAGAATAGACCAGGATCCACAAAATGATATGATTTAGCGCTTTCGTTTTTAATAAAAACTTCTTCAGAAAGCGCTAAATCATATCATTTTGTGGATCCTAGTCTCTTCTTTCTGGTGGTATTTCAAGGTCTACTTGTGGTTTTTATAGTTGATATATATATATATATATATATATATATATATATATATATAAAATATCCAGTGGGGTGCAGCCTCCTCCCCCTGCAAAAACATAGATTTTTGTTGTTGTCTGTCGTTCAACTTTTCGGAAAGTTATCATATGGTCATGACAATATAAAGTTCAACTTTCCATTGAGTCAATCTTCTGAATTGGATCCATGTACACACACACACACACACACACACACACACACACACACACACACACCTGTGGGACTCTCCCCATTCTTTTCTTAAAGATCATTCCTCTCACCCCATTTTCTAACCAGAACTGAAAAAGAGTGTGCATGTGTGTGTGTGTGTGTGTGTGTGTGTGTGTGTGTGTGTGTGTGTGTGTGTGTGCGTGTGTGTGTGTGTGTGTGTGTGTGTGTGTGTGTGTGTGTGTGTGTGCGTACATACGTGCGTGTGTGTGTGTGTGTGTGCGTGTGTGTGTGTGTGTGTGTGTGTGTGTGTGTGTGTGTGTCTGTATGTGTGTGTTTGCGTGCGTACATGCGTGTGTGTGTGTGTGCGCGTGTGTGTGTGTGCGTGCGTGCATGTGTGTGCGTGCGTGTGTACATGCGTGCGTGTGTGTGTGTGTGTGTGTGTGTGTGTGTGTGTGTGTGTGTGTGTGTGTGTGTGTGTGTGTGTGTTACTGACAGAATAATCTGGTGAATTCTATGGATGTAATGAACGTGTATTTAGTCATTAGAGCGAAATAGGTTTAATCCTGTATAAAAAAACATCATTTGATTTCATTTTTTCATTGCTGATATAACTTATTCATTCAGTGAGAAATGACTGCCATTTGTCCGAGGTACTTGAGAAGCATTCAGTCTTGCCATCACTATGTACCTGTATTTTGATGTTACACAATAACAAAGTATAACATTGACTACTGCAAAACAAGGTTGGGTTTTAACTGAGCTCAGAATTAATGAACTTTCATACATCCATTTTAAACAACTGTGACTTTTGATCATAGTTTTATGAAATCTGCCCTGTGCATCTCAGTCTGAAAACACAAGTCAGCGTCATCGGCATACTAGGCAGCTAAAAGATAGTATGTGGATAATTTCTTTGCATAGTTTAAAAACTGAAGTGGATCAAGGCCAGAACAATAGCTGCTAACTTTTAGTGCAGAAACCACTGAGAATCCCTGGTCCCATTTCAACCTGTATTTGTTGTTAGTTAATTCTTAAACCTGTGTAGGGTAACTGGGCCCATTCTCATGGTTTTAATTCTTGCCAAAAGCATTCGTGGATTAAAGTGCTGAATGCTTTGGACAGGTCAAGGAAAAGTTTAACAAATACTTTACCATTGTTTATTTCTTGTATAATGCAGTTAGACACTCTGTGGAGTACAGTGTTTACTGACTAGCCCTTTTTGAAGCTATGCTGTTAGGCTTAGAGTGTTCATTTTCTCGGGGAATTCATAAAGTGTCTGAAGAATAACACATTCCAGTATCTTGGTCAAGAGATTAAAAACTGTGTTCGACCTATAATCATTATTTCTCCTCTGTTCCTATTTATTTGTCTTATAAGAAGCAGACAAAACAATATAATGCTAGTTTTATTGATTATTGGGGGAATGCTATCAAATCTCGGTTAGATAAAGCCTATATTTTTTTCCTCTGGCAACTTTATAATAGTGTAGACAGTAATATCATAGACAACGAGTTTTGAGTTGACTTGTGGCACAGAGGAAGGGTGTTTGTCTGCACTGCTGGTGATCTCAGTTTGATCAGATGTCTGAGTGTCAGAAAAACAGCCAGTGTAAGTAGGGATGAGCATTCAATGCCTGTTCTAATTTCTTAGAGGAAGAATCTGGGAGAATCCCACTTCTCAGCTGTTTATTGCAGTGCCTAAGTGTCACAGAGTGTTTCCTGAATACAGAAGTTTATGGACATTATTCCAGCATAAAATGGAAAAACACAGGAAAGCTGCTTTATTTCATATAGTCCTTGTTTAGTTGTTTAATTTCTTGTTTGCAAGTATTTCTTCAGCGATGGTAATGCTGTCATGATGCTTGTGATTTTTATGGCATGTTTTATCCAGGCCTTATCTTAATAACATCAAGGATTTTAGCTTGCCTAAAAATTACATCCTGACCAGACTACCCTGCTTTAGTCCCAGAGGGGATAAGGTGAGCTTCAACTATGAAATCTTGCAACAAGAAACATCAGACAACAAATGCTCAGTCACACATGTACAAGACATAGTAATGTTTTTAATGCTTTCCCAACTGAGTAAGTAATCACCACTATCTAGAGCAGCAAACATATAGAGGGAGCCCTAATATGATTAATGTTCCTGCTATGGTATTAACTAAATAGGTACCAGCTTTGTTACTTTTGGGGAGCTGACTGATCATACACCAGATTACCTTAGTATAATCTGACTGACAGTGTCTTGGCCATGGCTTTTAGAGCCCTAAATCTGTAAAAACCTGTTTGTGGGGGACCTTCTTTATTAGTAGCAGATAGCAAATGGGGTATCATAATCACTTACAGTCAGCATGTTTACCAGAAGAGGTTGTGTTTGTCATTACCTGATCTAAGGTACCTCGTCCTTCCTGGGACATTATAAGTTTATATTAGGATAGAAAGTATTTTATATAAAGCACACATCTGTAAAAAAAGTTGAGAGAGTTTATATGTTGCAGGTTCATACTCGGAAACAGAATATTTGATATGAATCATGCAGCTGTAAAAGGTCTTAAGAATTTGTATGTTGCATATTAGCAAAGTATAAATCAAGTGGAATGACTTTTTTCGATCTGTTATTTAAAGTTGTCTGTGCCAGTGTGCCTTCATGTTGCTTATGCAGAATATTAATGTCATTTGATTTTACTGGTTTATATTTCCTTAAGGAAGAAGTTGCTACAGTTTCATTTCTGCAGCCATGGTGTGGGTGTTGTCTGTTATATAATGTGAATTTAAAATGCTTTGTATCAGTATCACCACTGACACCTTTATATATTCTCTCATATATTGTATAATGTATAACATACATTGTAGAGTAACCAGGCAAATTAGTCTTAAATTTGTTAACAAGTTGTGTGAGGCAAGTCTTAATAATGTTAATTACATCAAAGTCAGAGTAAATAATAAATGACTGGAGATGTTTTTCTTTATTATACATATTTTCAGTGTTTTGATGGAGGGACATGAAACCAGTAGTATGTGATGAAAGAATATAGCTGTTGTAATGGCTATATTGATCTGAAGCAGAGGCTCACATCATGGGAGGATCTTCTGATAAGTCTGGGCCTGGATATGCATGAATATATATTGAATTTGCAGAATATGGCTATGATGGCTTTATCATAAATTTACCTTTTTTAGTAGTTGTGTAGTTTGCAGAGAATGGAATATAGGTGCATTTTGTAATGACATTGATTAAAGATGCCTTTTTCGATGAGGAAAGATTCGGGACTGGAGTGGATAAGGGCAGGAGGTAATAAAGAGGAATTTGATTTCATCTTGTATATCAGTGTACCAGTAGATAGTGTTACTATACACATGTACTATATTCTTATATAAGGATATTAATTCTACTAAGGCAAGGATAGGGGAGATGGTTAACAGCATGAAATAATGATCTTAACTATTGTCGTATAGGGCCTTTACACTCAAGAAACAAGGTTAGAGGTGCAGTTAAAAGGGAGGGGTATGAGCTAAACAGAAAGTACTGGAAAAAAGGTAAATGTGGAATAATTTGACTAAAGTAGTAATAAAGAGCATGTTTTGATAAGTTAAAGCATTAATTGATTCAGTGGAGTATTGTCTTGTATTGTACTGTAGGTGTAAGTTCATGCAGACTGAAATATTAACATATTGATGTAGCAAAATTGTAGGCCATTTTAGAAAGGGTACTTGATGTTGCTTTAAAGAAAGTGTTACAGGTGTACAACTTAAATTATATGTAAGGAAGGAAGGAATAGTAGTAAGATTATGGGTCCACCCGAGTTCTAGATGGAAACAGTCACTTTATGCGCATGTTATAAAATTGTGCACAGCATCTTACAGAACTTATTGACAGAACAATTAAGCAGTTTTCAGGTTCAACAGGACTGCTCAGGGCAGAACAGTTAAGCAATTTAAAACTTCAGATATAAATATATTAGTATGGGAGACTAAAACTTCAGTCTGGTAATGCTTTATTGGTATTTTCTCACCACTAGAGGGTGATACAGCATCATGTACAAGCTTGTACATCTGACTGGCAATCTGAGACCCCCAGAGAACTTTGGTTTATGTTAGTTATTGTGGTCAGGCTTTGTCCGAGTTTTAATATAATTAGACTGTGATAAAAGTTAATAGTTGCGCTCTTAATAGTGCCTAGGCTAATCTGTTTCCTTCATTTGGTTATATCATATCTAAAAGTGTGAGCTAAATCACTGTTTATGCTAAATCCTATTATTAAACACTGTTATCACACCAATACTTTCAGCCCCTCACATTAGGGTCTGTGCTATGTGTTTATTAGGTTACAGGACTCCTCCTTGATTTAATATTGAGGTAGGCAAAGGGTTATAATTCTTCTTAATG
The DNA here is from genome assembly GCF_019279795.1 of Protopterus annectens. Lineage (NCBI taxonomy): Eukaryota > Metazoa > Chordata > Ceratodontiformes > Protopteridae > Protopterus > Protopterus annectens. Next base: position 777,345,829 of record NC_056744.1, read on the forward strand.
TTCTACAGATAGCTGTATCAGGTATTGCTATTTTCAGTTCCCCAACATGGGTTTGTGCTGCGTGTTCATTTTTAATAACACTACTTGACCTTGATTCCATATTTCCATTTGATAGACAAAATGTGGGATAGTTAAGTACCTTACTTAGCTGTAAAGCTCTAAGTACATCATGTTCTTCCTATTACTATTTATGCAAACTAACAGCTACCACTGGTGTCATAGAGGTGTAAAACACAGACTAATGCCCATGTAAACCATGTCTCAATAATCCGTCAAAACAGCAAAAACACTGAGGTAAGGCTCCAGGCTTCAAATGTTTATTGTTCATAAAAACAAGACACAAGCGCTTTCATCCTGTGGGCTTCTTCAGGTGTAATAAATCAAGGTACTAGCTCCTCTATTTATACTAATTAACACATACAGCTTAGAGCATTCTTAAAGGTATATTCAAGATACAAGCTCTGTATTAAACAATACTAGTAAAGTACAAAAGTCCAAAATACATAAATACAATATAAATATAAAAACATAGATGTAAGTAAAATACATGTAAACCTGTGATTAAAAACATTTTATCTGCGCAGGGGTTTATTTCTTAGAGCTAGTTTTAGAGGGATATTTTCATTCAGGCCATGACCTATAGTAGCTTTAAGTCTAATGATCCATCTGGCCTCTGAGTTTTCAGTTTTTATCTTGACATCACCTCCACGTATACTTTCAAGAACTCTACCTATAGCCCTGAAAGAAAATACATGTTGGGAATTGATATCACTGGTATGTTTTGTTAAGGCATTGTGTGAACTGCCTTTTCTTATGTGGTACACATGTTCCCCGATTCTTTCTTTAAAAGTTCTGTCAGTTTTACCTACATAAAATTTGCTACAAATATTACATGTAGCGAGATATACTATATGTAGGGAATCACATCGAGCATTGATATTAAAAGTAAAAACCTCTTGTGTATCTGGATGTTGAAAGGATGTATTAGAAAAGATTGGAATGAAACAAAGGCCCAAAATCTGAAAAAGAGTTTAACTGCTGCTCATCATATATACTTAGAAAGATTTTAGAATATGAAGTTTTGCACAGTATGCATTTTCTGAAGGATGTGATATCTGAAACTCATTTGTCATTATTTAATGAATGCAACTGTGATGCCCCACCACCTCTGGGCCCGTAATCAAGGAGCCTCAATCCTCACCACTGGCACCTGTGGGAGACGTTCACTGGGAGGATAACAGGTACACACACAGCATTCCCAGATGCAGCTCTCTGCATTGAGTGCAATTTCCCTTAAGAGCACACTGAGCCCACAGTCAGTCTGGGGCAGGTTTATCCCTCTTTCTCCAGATCCTCAATAAGACTCCCCACTGGCACAGCCAAAGAGTTGAGTCCTTACCCAGGGTTCCAAGCCAAGTCCTCCAGCACTCTGTCTGTCCAACCAGTGCTTTGTGTCCCTGCCCAAGTAGCTAACACACACCTTCCTGGCGATTTGTCTTACAGACACACACATACACACACACAGACACACACACACACACACACACACACACACACACACACACACACACACACACACACACACACACACACACACACCTTGAAAAGGCTGGCACAGGTTTACTAGCTATGCCCTCTCTTGCTTAGACTATAAGGAGTTATCACTGCCACCATAACCCCTCACCAGCTATGTTAAAGCCCTTAAAAAAGGGTGTCCAATTTTACTGAGTAAAATTAATATTAATACAAATGGTAGTTTGACCAAGAGCAAGGCTATTAGAAGTGGCCCACACAGTGACACCAAATAAATATACAAGTCTTCTCAAAACTTAAATAGCTCTACAAAGGTCAGCCACAATGATAGGTTTAAATATATTTAATAATAAATAATAAAATAACAAGAGCATTTTAAGTGTATATTCACAGTGACATCAGAGTTCAAATCACAAGAAATTGAAGGACAGGCACAGACAAATAAAGAAAAACAATATCTAAACTATTCTTTACTATCTTCTTGACTGTATCTAAAACAATTACTATTCCCTACCTGTTCTTTCTGTATTTGAAAAGTTATGTATTGATGATGCTTACAAAGTTTTTCATGAATTAAACAATAAGGTTGATAGGAAAAAGTGGCATAATTTAAAGAAAGATGAATACTTAGCAATAAAAAACCTACAGTCTAACCCTACGATCATAATACGACCCGCTGATAAGGGAGGCCCCACTGTTGTCTTGGATAAGGATGATTATGTTAACAAAATGCTGCTGCTGTTGAGTGATGATTTGTTTTATAAAATTATAAACAGAACATATGTCAATAAAATGATTAGCACAGTACATAAAATATTAAAAGACATGTTTATGTCTAGTTTAATAGATATTAACCTGTATAATTATTTTTTGATACTCAGTCCAACTGTACCCATTATTCAAGGTCTTCCCAAAATACATAAGGACCTAAAAAATCCTCCCATGAGACCTATTGTAGCTGGGAGAAACTGGTGCACTAAATCAATCTCCATTTTTTTAGAGAAAACATTAAGACCTTTGATTGATGAAACTTGTCATATTTTAAAAGATACTGAACATTTTGTCAAAGATTTATATGTTTTCACACATGATATAGAACCAATGAAGGGTAAACATATGTTGTTAGCTACACTTGATGTAGTTTCCTTGTTTACGGTTATACTGAATGATTATGGTATTAACAGTATTGCCAAAGTGTTGACTGACTGTGGCAAACACGATAGTAGTTTTATAAGATCTATATGCATGCTACTGAAATTGGTCTTAGAAAACAATGTCTTCATTTTTCAAGATAAATTTTATTGGCAACGATAAGGAGTTGCCATGGGGACCTCCTGCGCCAACAGCTACGCTAATGTTGCGATGTTATGTTGGGAACAAGCCATCTTAGAAAATGTTAATTTCAAAAATAAGATTAGATTTTTTAGAAGGTTTGTGGATGACCTCTTTTTGATTTGGGAAGGTACAGTACCTGAATTTGATAGTTTTGTAGAGTTTATTAATACCACAACGAGTTTTTTAAGGTTTACAGTAAATCATTCTTTGACTGAGATTAATTTTCTGGATGTTACTGTATTACAGGACTTGAAAGGTCAGTTTAATGTGAAGTTATACAGGAAAGAATGTCATGTTAATAATTTATTATATAGGGACAGTATGCACCCTGATTTTATATTTAAGAATGTGGCACAGAATCAATTTTTTCGAGCTTCTAGATTGAATGCTAGTGCCAGTGATTTTGATTTGCAACTCACCAAAGTACAGGTTGAGTTGAAACAAAGGGGCTATATACCTAACCTTATAAACCAAGGACTAAACAATGTCTTGAGATTGAGACAAAGTAAAGCCAAGCCTTACTTTTCTAAATGTAATGTTACCAATCAGATAAATAGATGCATTTCAGACTTACAGCCCTTGAGGTTATGTTTCAGTTATGCTAGAGACATACAACATTATACTGACATTATTAATAAAAATTGGAAAATTTTAATGTCTGATATACAGATTAAAAAATATATTGGTGCTAAACCACAGTTTACTTTTAAAAATCAGAAGTCCCTACACAGACAGTCATGTCATTTTAAAGAGAATACTTGTCCAAGTGGAGTCAAAGGCAGCAGACCTTGTGGCAATTTCTGCAGGTATATATATAGGTTCATAGGTTCATAGGTGTGTACTAGGCTAATGGCCCTAGAGCCTTTACAAGCCTAGCCCCAAAAAAATTGCCCAGGCACCATGCCACCCACTGTTAGTTCACAGTGCCCATATCCAGTAGTGCAACTGGAATGATCCCTGCAGTGAACTTTCTGTTACCCATCCACTCATTAAGATTTCTCTTGAAGAGGCCAGCGATGTGCTCTGCTTGACATGAATGGGAAGTTTATTCCGGAGTATGGGCATGCTTGTGTAAAAGTTTTTTTTCTGGATGAATAACTGAATAATCCAGAAATAGTACTTTGTTATAAAATGTTTTCTTTATACAAAAAATGTTGCATGCTGTCTAAATGCTGTTCACTGTGTTTCTACTATGCTGGCTTCTTGTATCCTCCTGAGTCACATCTAAAAACAGTTATCATCTGTCTAAAGCACTTGCACAGTAAAACAAACAGTATGCTCCAGTGAAAGGTAAATTACAAATCCCAACTCACTCCTGAAAATAATGTACATGCCCCAGGAAGCCCAACACACTAACAGTTGTCTAATAAAAAAAATGTTTTAATGCTAATGCACTCATTGAGGTGTTTGTCCATATTAATCACCCTTAGAATGCTAGCAACAATGTACAGCACTTGTTAAAACTGTACTCCATGCACCAGTTCCCAATTTAGTACTTTGGAGGTTGCACCCCAGAAGTTACTACTGTCACCTCCATGGATTCTAAAGCTGGGAGTAAAATCAAGAGATATCTTTGTATCATAGCTTACTTTATGCACAGGCAAACTATTCAGCTGCCCCTGAGTATGCTCATATTTTTAAATTGTTCCTCAAAAAAGGTGTGCTTTTCTGGTAAATCTTTGACTGTTGTTGTGAAAAAAGGAGGTACTGCCAGCACAGACAACTGCCATTTTGTAAATAATTATATGTAATTTGTGAATATCAAACTGATTTATACAAGATGCCGGTGTTACAAATGTATTAGAACTGTATGTCATGTGTATATCAAACTGATTTGTACAGATGTGTGTGTTGAAAAGGTTTTTGTAAAAATGTTTGTATTTGAAATGTATCCACAGTGCCTTACTGGAGAGAAAATAAATGTGCATGCACTGTTGTAACTGTTTAAACGTATATGTTTTAACAGAGAAAACTGGAGGGTTAACCTCAATCCAGCAAACTTTAGAAAAATATCTGAAATTAAATTACTTTATAGGCCAGGCTATAAAGATGCTATCTCACAGGTTTTAATGCAAGCACAGACACAAAGTCCGTACTAGGAAGCTTTCTGTATTGTCTTTGGGATGAATAAATTACTACTCCAGAAGTGTGAAGGTATGCAATTATTTTATGACTTCCAGCACCTGCCAAAGGTCTGATGAAAAAACACTTGTTTGTGTAATTTTACAGGTAGCTGCTAAGTCCTGCCACCTTCCAGAAATGGGGGGTTTGCATGGGAACTAGTAGCCAGAAAACCGGACGTGATGTCATTCTGCAAGCTATTGCTGAAGTAATATTTTAGATATTATTTGGAGAAGTCTGTTAGTGAGACTGACCATTCTGTATTCTGTCTTGGGCCTGACAACAAGAAGAACCATTTCCATCATCTCCCTTGCTCTATTAAATAGGTAGGGACTTATAGCCCTTGAGGTTATGTTTCAGTTATGCTAGAGACATACAACATTATACTGACATTATTAATAAAAATTGGAAAATTTTAACGTCTGATATACAGATTAAAAAATATATTGGAGCTAAACCACAGTTTACATTTAAAAATCAGAAGTCCCTACGCAGACAGTTATGTCATTTTAAAAAGAATACTTGTCCAAGTGGAGTCAAAGGTAGCAGACCTTGTGGTAAATGCAATTTCTGCAGGTATATAGATACTAATACATCCTTTCAACATCCAGATACACAAGAGGTTTTTACTTTTAATATCAATGCTCGATGTGATTCCCTACATATAGTATATCTCGCTACATGTAATATTTGTAGCAAATTTTATGTAGGTAAAACTGACAGAACTTTTAAAGAAAGAATCAGGGAACATGTGTACCACATAAGAAAAGGCAGTTCACACAATGCCTTAGCAAAACATACCAGTGATACCAATTCCCAACATGTATTTTCTTTCAGGGCTATAGGTAGAGTTCTTAAAAGTATACGTGGAGGTGATGTCAAGATAAAAACTGAAAACTTAGAAGCCAGATGGATCATTAGACTTAAAGCTACTATAGGTCATGGCCTGAATGAAAATATCCCTCTAAAACCAGCTCTAAGTAATAAACCCCTGCGCAGATAAAATGTTTTTAATCACAGGTTTACATGTATTTTACTTACATCTATGTTTTTATATTTATATTGTATTTATGTATTTTGGACTTTTGTACTTTACTAGTATTGTTTAATACAGAGCTTGTATCTCGAATATACCTTTAAGAATGCTCTAAGCTGTATGTGTTAATTAGTATAAATAGAGGAGCTAGTACCTTGATTTATTACACCTGAAGAAGCCCACAGGGTGAACGCTTGTGTCTTGTTTTTATGAACAATAAACCTTTGAAGCCTGGAACCTTACCTCAGTGTTTTTGCTGTTTTGACAGATTTTATTTCTTTTCTGAGGTATCTGGTTGAAGTTGGAACTTTTTTACTGTTATTTACATGTCTCAATAATGGCTTGGGCAATTGACAGTGCTGGCAGGGGAGAATGGCATGTCCATACTAGGAGGTGGGAAAGGTGGAGTAAGATATACCTAGGCAAGATCACTCAGATGCAGGGCAGTATTCTGGTGGAAATCCTGGGGGTGGGCTTTTAACTCACCAAGCCACCACTGAGTGGTCACCCTCATTAGTGATTGCAACTCAGAGTGTCCTCACACAGGAATATTGTGAGTCTCAAGAGTGGGGTTATGAGTTCATACAAATGCTTTCATTGCCTAGATGCTAGTGTGAGCACAAACTGCCCGATGTCTGCCTGAATGACTTACCCTCTATTCTGCTATCATGGATTCTGGGAACTACCTATCTCTAGGGAACTAGCGGATTCAAGTATGATATATGAAGGCTTGATTGCCCACAGGCAGAGGGAGGAAAAACACCTAGAAAAAATATGTTATGTATTCCAACTCTGAGGTGGAACGAGCTTTGAGAAAAGTCTTCCTAGAAAAGTATTTCCTCTTCTCTACAAGCTTGTACAGTCCCAGATTAGCAATACTTACATAGCAGGAATGTGAAATAGCAATGAGGTTGCATCCGCAGAAATTAGAATATAATTCATCATATAGCCCATACTTTTGTTGTGGTCTCTTTTCTATTTTGTTCACATCATAAATAAACAGGACTGTTTCACGACAGATCATATGTGCACAGAGTTGAAATGAACCAGTGAGTAAATGTAACAAAAACAAAGTATTGTTACAGCATTACTTGCTATGTGTGATTGTTCACCTTGCTACACCTACATTACATTTTAAGAATTTCTTTATAATTTTGAAACACAGAGCATTTACCTTTTTTTCTGTTAGTACTAAAAATTAAAGTATTTCCACGAAATACCCTTTTGGTTGTATGCTTATCGCCTTCAGCTTGTTTGTTTGAGTCTGATGACTGGTTAAGTAGTCTAATCAACAGACCGTTTTCATCCATGACTCAAACACCTTGATGCAAGTTCTTGCTCAGAGAATGCCAAAATTAGTTTATTCCTTTGATGATATTCCCCATCCCATCCCCATTCTATCCTCATTCACAGCTTACAGCATGTCATTAAAGTCCTAACCACCCGGTTCCCAGTTTCAATGCAAAAGATACAAAAGTACAATTTGTTTCTATGTTACTGACTTGTTTCACATCCACTGTAAACCAAAGAATATATTTTTTAATGGATAGTAAGAACAAATGTTTCACACAATAGCTAAGCGTAAGCTAAAACCATAGTGCAAAATAAAATTAGAATTTCATATAAAAATATAATAAAGAGGTCTTGCATAACTGCTGGTGTATAACATAAATGGGAAATAGTTATCATTCTTAACCTTCACTCACAGCTGTACAACTTGTTAGGTTACTTGAGGTCACTGCCTGCTATTCAGACATATATATATGCTACATGTGCCCCCATGCCTTTATGTATGTTTAGTTGCAGAATCATATGATAATAGATGTCCATCATCATACAGCTCATATTAAACCATCCATTGCAATGCTTGGCTTAAGCCGTTCACTTAGGCTCTAGTTCATGAGTGTCCAACCCGCGGCCCGCGGGCCGCATGCGGCCCCCAGAGCTCTTCCATGCGGCCCGCGACCCTTAAATTGAAATTTTACTTTTTTCCGTGTGTTTTCACGTCCGTGTCCTACAGCTATTCTGCGCATGCGCCAAATTACCTTTTTCACGTTTTTTTTTCTTGCCAGCGTCTTTCAGCTGGTATGCGCATGCACCAAAACACCGTTCGGTCGTTTTTTTCATTTGTGGTAAACTGCTGAAGGAAGGAGTGAGATCGCGGCGAAGAAACTGGATTTATTATTTATTTTACACACTGACTACATCTACAGCAGTAAAAGGTAAGCTAAGCTATACAAGTCTTATAAAAAAAAAAACTCCCATCCTGATCCATTGTTTTCACATTATTTGTGAGATTTCAGCTTTAGAAGAGGATTCTGCAAGTGCTGTCACAAATGCCTACCTTGTGTTGCATATTCTTTGATGTTAACATTCAGATGTGTACCACTGGGTTTCACAATTTCTCTGTACATTACTCATGCCTTCCTTCCAATTTGAAAAATTATAGAAAACTCTGGAATGATGCTTGTGGGGCATGTGTGGGTTCTTGCTAAACTCCAGTGCTTGTTTTGGTAGTTAGTTTGCCGATGCTTGTTAACTGTGCACATGTAAGCAGTCTGAATACAAAAACACAAGTACTGTTCGGTATACTTTACAATCGTACTGCTTTCCAAGGGACACTTCATTTTCAGTTTTTGTTTCACATTTACAGGCTCTGTCACACAGTGTATTCACAACTGTGTCGCTAGCGTTGCCTGTTCCTCCATACCACTCGTACATCAGTGGCCAGTTTAGACTGCCCCCATCCGCCTACTACGGCATGTCTTTGGAATGTTGGGGGAAAACAGAACACCCAGAGAAAAACCCACTTTACTAAAATTTTGACTGTAGTTCTCCACGTTTTTACAATTTTAGGAAGGCATTCACAACATGTTGAGTAGAAATCAGGGAGCTTTGTGAAAATTAGAGGACACACACTTGAGAGCTGTAGTGCCATCTTGTTACTATTTGTTGCATGTTATAAGCAGCACCGGGCTGGTTATCTTTAGCTTTTGTTTTTCTCTGTCACTATTTGCAGTGTTTGTCTAATGTAGAAAGAACCTGGACTGCCAGAGATGATTTGGCATACGTGAGAAGTTCAGAAACTACATAACCACCTTTTTACTAGAAACCATTAGCTTTTTATGGAAAACTTTTGAAGTGCACATGCTATGAATAAAAATACAAAGATTTTTACTGACAGATCTTTTTTTCTACATTCCGCTTTTAAGGGTTTGATGTTGTTTTGAATTAAGTTTGCAAGTTAAGGTTATATATTTATTCCAAGGTGGATGTGTTACTTCCTCAAAAAGCAAGCCATATTTCGTAGACATAGAAATGAGTTCTGGAGAACAGGAAAAAGTAGACTCTCTTATCCCAGTTTATCTTCAGCCAAGAGAGTTCCCTCACCAAGGTGAAGACTTCCATAATGTCGGAGGTAGATATAACCAGATCTAACAGCCACAGGGTGCAATAATCCATTTACCATGTGTTTTAGGATACCGTGCCTCATGAACATGAGCTTCTTAAGGGTTTGCCAGTGGGTCGACTTTGTATCTTTGTATTAGTCTGCATATACCTGTGGTCCTTTTTTTTTGCTCTTCAGTTCATGTGAGAGACTTTTTTTTTTTTTTTTTTTTTTTTTTTGGTCTTCACTTGCCGTTTGCCCCCAGACCATTTCTGTTGACTCAATGCGGCCCTTGCAACTGAAAAGGTTGGACACCCCTGCTCTAGTTTGTGAGCAGAAATAGATGACAGAGATAAATGTGAAGATAGAGCTGAATATAAGCCCCATGCAGCTTTAGTTTGTAACTACTTGTATGACTCCATCTTCATGCCAGACATTCAGGGATTTAATAACCAACAACAAACTACAGGACAAGAAAAAAAACATGGAACTCTAGTCTGAATAAATCATCTCATAAATTCTAACTTCACACTACACTGTATATTTCAGCTATAAGATGCTATATCATTTGATATGACACAGCTAACATAACCAGCCACAAAGTGTCAAGAAAATCATAACACATATATGAAATATAAAGCTATCTACTGGGAGAAGAATTCAACCATATGAAACTTATTGCTATCAGGCAATCACATGCTACTTCTTACAGATTTTCTTTAATGTGAAAACAAACAGAACAGGAGATATGGCTAAAGCTGTTTGGGTATCAGGGGTACAACCAGGACATCTGAAATGGGGTGTCATCTTAGATACCAGCTTCTAGAATGTAGCCCCCCTTCTTCCAAGTTTAGCAGTCCATCTCACACTGTATAGCATGTAATTTCAATACTGGAAAAAAATAAATCCTGAAATGACAGGCTTATTAAAAAATTCTGTTTAGCTAACCAGTTATTCTGAAAGAAAGTCCTTTAACAGATTCTGTCATAATAAAATAAAGCCATAGTAAATATGTGAGGAATTTTAAATTTAAATTATGGCACATCCAAATACATAAAATAAATATTCAGAAAACGTTCTTTGTAGCTATGAAACCATGAGTAGTGCCAGAGCAGAAGAAAAGTAGTTGTGAAAACCTGGGTAACAGCAGGATGAATGAAACAGAATGCATTATTTATTTATTTATTTACATTTGTTTACCGGGAAATTCCGACTGGACGTAGCTCCTTTTTCAGCAGATGCCCGGGGAGAAAAGCTCCACATCATGTACATGATAGAAATACAAAGTTGCAGCAATAGTAAACAACATTACAGGTTGTTGGCTTTAATACAATAACAAGATATTGATTATCAACAGTATATACAGTAAATGTTGCAAGTTAAGATAGTTTCTTGTGGTTTATAATATTAGTAACAAAGTTGTCAGACAAGATTTTAAAGTAGGTAAAGACAACTAGATAATTCTAACTGTGGTTAGTAGTGGCGGTAGTATAGTTGGGTTAAGAGTCTAGGTGGGGGGGTAAGGGGGGTGTTAGTCTGGATTAGAACAAGGACAAAGCCAGTGCAAATTTAAGTGGAATTTGAGCACAGTCTTGAAAAGGCTGCTGGAAGGTAGAGTAGTCATAGAGGGTGGAAGATTGTTCCAAAGTTTAGATATGGTACATGAACATATGGCTTCTCTTGCAGAGTTTTGGGATTATTATTTTTTCTTCTCTCATGTTCATCTGCAGTGCTTTGTTCTCATGGCTAGGAATGTGAAACTTTTTGCTGAATGTGAAATGACAGGGAATGTTTATGAAATGTGTTGAATCTTCAAACGTGCTGGCATCTCTTGTTAATATAACGTGCAACGATGAAAGATCAGTTAAGATAATTGACACAGTGGCTTACCTCTGAGACACTAAAGCGATTCAGGATTTAAAAAAGGCAGATGTTGCTGTGTTTTCACAAACCTGGTTGATTGCAATGAAAAGTTAAAGAACTGGTTTTATGACTTGATTTCACAGCAGTAGAATGATGATGCCATGGACACGGGGCACTGCAGAAAACATGCTATATAAATGTATGCTATGAAGAAGGGAACCAAGACATATGTTGATAACACCTTTTGTGTGTGGATCCATCAGTGTGTATTAGTTACTTATCATTGGCCAGTACTTTTGTAGTAAACTAACCTGGCAACGTAGATATCTGGAAGTTATGTTTCAGCCTTCACACAGTGAAAACTAGCTTGGCTAGATTTTCTTTCATTTTTTACTGATTGGTTTACTTGAGTCACCCTTTTACTCATTGTTTTGATTTGTTAGTTGGGATATTTTGCAGACACCCTAATGGTTATGTATATCAGCTGGGCATGGCAACCCTGTGTTTGTAAAAGTTAGTCAAACAGTCCACTTATGCTGTGCTGATGAAGCCATAAGAAGGCTGAAACATGCATGTCCACAGCTAGTGGAGTTTGGTTTTATTGGCCTGAATTTGTTCATAACAAACTTAAAAAGAAAAAAAAAAGCCATGGGCATTCATAACTTCCATATAGCTGAAACACTTGATGTCCTTAAAGGGTCATTTGCATATATCCCATACAAGAGGTTTAAGGAATCTCACAGTGGAAACTCTAGCTTGGCTAGATTTGTCGTTTAGTTTTTGCTTAGAAAGTGGGAATGTTATTGCTATGTGGCACATCCTCAGTCTAGGTGTATCAGTTGAAATATATTCCACAATGATGCTGCATTGTATCTCATGTGTGTCTGTGTTATTTTTTATACAGACATCACAAGAGCAATATAACATCTACAATTTGGTAAAAGGTATGTTTGCATCTAATGAACGAATAATGATAAAAGAAGTGCAGTCACAAATATCTGAGAGTTTCAAAACTGAATTAGTACAGTTCTTTTAGGCAGACAGAAGTTCTTTGGTAGGAGATAACAACATTCATACCAAAATGAAAATGCAAATTGGATGACCACTGATGAGTCTGAACATCAGAGCTGTAACTGCAGGTTGGGATACACATTTTTGTCCAGGCTACAGGCCTGTATATCTTCTAACGGGATGTGATACATCTGAAGGAATGACCTTCATTATTCTTGATAAACTCAATGACAAAAAAAATCTAGAGCAGAAGTTATACAAATGTAGACTGTCTAATAATAACCCTTTTTCTGGCACTCTGATAACTCTTTCTTCAGCACAGATAACAAACACAATAACCAGTCAGTATATTGATAACTGACTATCTGAAGACCATTAGGCTGAGAATGACCAACCAACTGGCATTTGATGAAAACTGCATTGGGTGAGTTTTGCATCATTACCCCAGGGTTTGACAAATTTAGGTATTTTAGAGAGTGGTTGAAGGTAATATATCCATGAATGTTGGGGGGCCTTTCCCCACTTAAAAAGGAAAGTGAAATTTTTGTCAAGGCTCTGTTCAGTCATTCAGTCTTAAGTAAATGGAATTCTCAGGTGATTGGTCTTCTATGAGGTGTCTGAGAAGTACAATGTGAAACCATTAAGACAACAGATATCTGAGAAATCATCTTATGAATTATTGTTATATCGTGGTAAGGAAGGAGACCACACGGTTTATGGAGTTGTAAGGCTTTTCTTTATTAAGAGCCTCCAGGTGCGCACCCATGCTTCTTCACACAACTTCTGCAAGTCATCTACTACACTGAACCAACAAGTTACCAGAGAATATAGAACCAACAGTACATGCTGAATTCCCCACAGCGCCCCTACAGTACAACAACCACATTACCAGCCCGAATACTACATTCCTTTTAAGCTAAGACATACTGTCTTACATAAGCAAAACTAGGGAACAAGTTCCACAATGCATTTAATCATTTACTTGTAAATAACAGGCTAGTTATTAACTGGTTACCATACCATCTACTATTTTTTTTAAGGCTGGTAATCTATACATGCACTTTTGTTAACATTGATAGTCCTTCAAGTAACTAGGTTTAACCAGCACACGCTTAGAACGGCGCAGTGGTACCACCTTAGGTGACTCCGGTGTCACTTTTACCACTTCAGGTATCGGTATGTCCTTCCCTGGAACGGTTGGATCCTCAGAAACCTCTCCTTCCACGTTCTGGCGGTCTCCCTCAATTTGCGATCCTCCTGCCACTGCGAGCCCTGGTTCCGAACTTAACGGTAGTTCTGAGGCTAGCAGTTCCATGGCATCCTTCTTCTGTTCGCTCCTCAGAATTTGGTCTACATGTCTCCTCACTACGAAATCTCCATTCAACCTCACCTGGTACGACAATGGTCCAGTACTCTTGACAATGAACCCTGGAATCCACTTAGGTCCATAACTAAAATTTCGCGTCATTACTGCATCTCCTTCCAAAAAACTTCGCTCTCTCCATCGTCTATCATGACATTCTTTTTGCCTCCACTGGGTCCCCTCCACCTTAGCTCGGGCATTTGGATACACTAGATCCAACGTGGATCTCAATCCTTGCAACATCTCGGCAGGTGACAAACCCGTGGTAGATTGTGGTGTAATACGGTAGTTGAATAACACCCTTGATACTTTTGCTGCTAAACTTCCTTCCCCAGACTTTTTCATCATGGCTTTAAAAGTCTGAACAGCTCTTTCAGCACAACCATTTGTAGCTGCATGGTAGGGTGCTGATGTGATATGTACGATTCCATTTTTCCTCAGAAAACCCTTGAACTCTTCACTCGTGAAACATGAAGCATTATCGGATACAATAGTCTCAGGCAGTCCTTGACTACTGAAACTCCTCCTCAAGCATTCAATGGTAACGAGAGAAGTGGGTGTCTTGACTTGATAGGCATCCATCCATTTCGAATGAGCATCCATGATTATCAAAAACATGGCCCCCATGAATGGTCCTGCATAATCTATATGAAGTCTCTGCCAAGGTCTACTCGGCCACTCCCATGGATGTAGTGGCGCCGCCACCGGCAAGTTGCGATGTTGTTGACATGTTTTACACTCATTCACAACGACTTCAATCTCGTGGTCCAACTTGGGCCACCAAAAATAACTTCGGGCTAAGGCCTTCATTCGGGTAATGCCCACATGACCTTGATGTAACTGCTGTAAAAGTGCCCTTCTTCCTGGGGACGGAATTATCACTCGTGCCCCCCACAATACGCATCCATCTTGCACACTCAGCTCTGTTTTTCTCACCTCATAAGGTCGAAAAACTGGATCCGTTTGTTGAACTGGCCAGCCTTGCTGGACCCACTGAAACACTCTAGCAAGCACCGGGTCTTTGTGTGTCCAAACTCTCAGTTCCTTAGCAGACACCAACGTTATGTCTTCCATCATCAAAACTCGGTCCTCCGCTTCCTCTTCTTGGATAGGCCCTGGCATTGGCAAACGACTGCATTACCATGGTGTTTTCAGGCTTATAAACAATCTCGTATTCATAAGCTCTCAACGTTACAGCCCATCTCTGAATGCGAGGAGAAACCATCTGCGGCACTGCCTTCATCTCGTTGAACAATGACAACAAAGGCTTATGATCCGTGCAAATAGTAAACTTCCTCCCATAGAGGTATTTGTGAAATCGCTTGATTCCAAACATGACAGCTAAACCCTCTTTATCTAACTGAGAATAGTTTGACTCTGCTTGTGTCAAAGTTCGTGACAAGAACCCAATGGGTCTCTCTTGTCCATCTGGCATCCGTGTGCCAACACAGCCCCTAATCCATAGGGTGAGGCATCACATGACAAAATTAAGTCCTTGTGACTATCGTAGTGCACCAAAACCTCTGAAGATTGCATTAGTTCCTTTGACTTTTCAAATGCTCTGTCCTGTTCCTTTTCCACCGACCATTGAGCCTCCTTCCTTAATAACTTATGTAAAGGAGCTAACAGTGTTGACAGATTTGGCAGGAACCTGTTATAATAGTTGAGTAAGCCTAAATAGGCTTTCAGTTCTGTAACATTTGTGGGTGCTGGTGCCTGTTGAATGGCTTCCACTTTATTTGGCAGGGGTGTAGGCCTGATGCATCCACCTTGTAGCCCAGGAATTCTGCTTCCGTTTATGAAAGCACATTTACTCGTTTCACCCGTAAACCTGCCTCTGTCGACTCAGCACCTCATTCAGCGTCTCCAGATGCTCTCGAATGTTCCTTCCCGTCAACAGGATATCGTCTAAATACACAGCCACCTTTGGAATTCCTGCCACTAGTCCCTCCATTATTCTCTGGAAAATAGCTGGACTGAAACCCCAAAGGTAAATGATTGACTTGGAACAAACCTTTGTGTGTGTTCAGGGTAACATACTTTGACCCTTCTTCCAGCACTACTTGTTGATATGCCTGACTGAGGTCCAGTTTACTAAACCTTTCACCTCCCGACAACTTTTAAAACACATCCTCCACCTTGGGCAAAGGATACTGCTCCAGCTTCGAGACTTGGTTCACTGTTAACTTGTAGTCACCACATATACGAACAGTACCATCTGGCTTTAATACTGGAACAATTGGTGCTGCCCATTCCGCAAACTTTACTGGTTCAATTATATCTTGCTTAGTGAGTCCCTCTAACTCAAACTCAACTTTCTTCTTCATCGCATATGGTACAGGACGGGGTTTGTAAAATCTTGGCGTTACGTTTTCTTTCACGTGTATCTTTGCTGGTGGACCCCTCCAGGTCCCCAGTTCCTCTTTAAATACTTCTTCATTATTCGCTAGCACCTCTTGCAAGGTCAGGCCCGGCTGTTCTACTTTATGGAGCTGTAGGCAGTCCATATTTAGCTCCTTTAACCACACCCGGCCTAGCAGGTTTGGTCCCTTACCTGCTACCACCATGACTGGCAACTCTTTGACTTGGTCTTTATATTTTACCTTCATTTTCACCATTCCCAACGTGGGAACTATTTCACCCGTATAGGTTTTCAAAGTCACTGAACAGTCCTTCAGCTTCTGAGCTTCTCTGGGCCATAACTTCCCATACTCAGCCTTTGACAGAACTGTGACACTACACCCCGTATCAACTTCAAACTGCACCATTTTACCATTTAAGTCCAACTGGGTTTTAATGGGCTCAACTCTTTCCCACTTGGCCTCTGTCACATTAAACATTGTGAACACTTCTTCGGCTTCCCTGGTTGGTTTATCTGTAACTTCACGCATGTGGTGTGCATACTGCCGTTTATTTTTTCGGTTTCCCTTCCTTTCCATCATACTGCTTTTTTCCTCCCCCATTTTCGGCTGATCCCGAGAGGGTATTGAGCGGCACATTTTCTTTACATGGCCCTTTTTCCCGCAAGCATGACATTTTACAGTTAAAAAACGACAGTTCCGTGACAAATGTTCACCTCCACACCTGTAACAAGCATACTGACCAGACTTCCCTTGTGAATTATGCTCCATAACCACTTTATGCACCGGCAGTGGGGTCGCACTCCTGCTTCCAACCCCTTCCGTGGTTTTCTGTTGTAAATCACGAATGTCTTTAGTCGCTGTCTCTATGGCCTGTGCCAACTTGCCTTTTCAAGCGACAAGTCAGGCTCCGCTAACAATCTGCGTTGTATGCGGTCGTCTGCAATGCCAGTCTGTCCCCATAATCACAATGTTGTGCCAGCTCCCTCAACACTGCGACATACTCCATTACCGTTTCCTTAGCCATTCTAGTCCTTGAATTTAACTTGAACCTCTGGACTATTGCACTCGGGTTATAATGTGACTGAAGTAAACTCGTCAACTCTGTGAGCGATTTGTCCCCGGTTTATCCGGACTTAATAAGTTCCTCATCAGACTGTCGTCTTACTGCCCACCGAGCTTAGCAATATGGCTCGCCTCCGACCCTTCCATTATCTGGTTTGCCTCAAAAATGTTCCAACACTTCACAATACTCCTCCCAGGTCTATGTCTGACAGTCGTATGCCACTAATGACCCCAACATGGAACCCGACATCACCCCAGCAGGCCCCGTCTCTTCGTCATCCGACATGAACTACAGCTCACCAGGTTACGCGGACTCGGAGGCATCCCATCTATATGTTATATCGTGGTAAGGAAGGAGACCACACGGTTTATGGAGTTGTAAGGCTTTTCTTTATTAAGAGCCTCCAGGTGCGCACCCATGCTTCTTCACACAACTTCTGCAAGTCATCTACTACACTGAACCAACAAGTTACCAGAGAATATAGAACCAACAGTACATGCTGAATTCCCCACAGCGCCCCTACAGTACAACAACCACATTACCAGCCCGAATACTACAATTATTTAGTTATTTACTTATTTATTTATTTCCATTTGTTTACCAGGAGTATCTGAATGCGTTGAAAAAGACCCATTTTCAGCAGAGGCCCAGGGAGAAAAGCTCCTCAATATAAATCAAGTATAGAAATACAAATAAAGTTATGCAGTATACAATATATGTACAACAGGGAGTAGATAAAGTTACATTTAATAGAAAAAAGGGATAACATTTGGTGGAAAAAACATGGTTTTGGTACATAGTTTTATACCTTTGTCAAGAAAGTATAACAAAAACAAACTAATAAAAATATCAAGATTGTGCATCATCAGTAGTTAGAAATGATGTTACTTAAAACACCAAATGGTAGAGCATGGTTTTAGACTATAATATTGTACAGGTATAATGGGGATATTATTAGAAAGAAAATGGGTGGGTGTAAAGTAGTATTAGAAATAAAAAGGCAAGTAGAGAAATACAGAGGAATGGTAGTAAGAAGCAGGATTAGTGATGGACAGAAAAGTAAGGTAGGGACTGCAGAGGCTGTATTTTAAAATATGAGTGGTCAATACAGTTTAAAAGAGCAGTGACTCATCAGTCTGTGCTAGCAGGAAGGCAGAATACTCTTGAAGGTCAGTGTCTTGTTGTGGCTGATTTTGGGAACTATCTGTTTGATGAATCTCCCAGTTTTATGAAACATTTGGCAGGTTAATATTAAAGCAACCAGAGTTAATTTACTGTATTAGTTGCTCTCATGGCCATTATGAAAGTGATATCCAATGCAAACTGTGAAAGCTCCTGCTTTTGTATTAACTCAGATGGTTTACGAAAGATTACTAATGAGCCAGCTGTAGGTTACAACGTCCAGTGGCTGTTGTTTCAGTGCCTTGCAAATGCCCCTAACCACGTTATATTAATTATTGCACCTAACCACGTTATATTAATTACTGCACCCAACCACGTTATATTAATTACTGCACCTACCCACATTATATTAATTACTGCACCTACCCACATTATATTAATTACTGCACCTACCCACGTTATATTAATTACTGCACCTACCCACATTATATTAATTACTGCACCTAGCCACGTTATGTTAATTACTGCACCTACCCACATTATATTAATTACTGCACCTACCCACATTATATTAATTACTGCACATACCCACATTATATTAATTACTGCACCTACCCACATTATATTAATTACTGCACCTACCCACATTATATTAATTACTGCACCTAGCCACATTATATTAATTACTGCACCTACCCACATTATATTAATTACTGCACCTACCCACATTATATTAATTACTGCACCTACCCACGTTATGTTAATGACTGCACCTACCCACATTATATTAATTACTGCACTTAACCACGTTATATTAATTACTGCACCTAGCCACGTTATATTAATTACTGCACCTAGCCACGTTATATTAATTACTGCTGCTGCATCACCCTGGGCTTACTATGTACTGGCTGCCACATCTAATGCATTTTATAGCTCTGAGACACAATCTCGGTGCCAGTAAGATCAGCAGCAACATTGCAGGAAAGAGGATCTCATCTTATTATTATTATTTTTTGTCTTTTTCTGTTAATGTACTAATATTTCTTATAAACACCATATAGTTTTGTGGCTCATCACCCTTCAGAATGCTAGTATTACATGTTAAAGAAGCCAGAACTTTATAGTGACATGCAGAGACATATGCTTTTTGGTTCAGGGCAATCATTATGGCCATATTAGAACACCAAACATTGCAGCCTCCTATTAAGAGCAAGGAAAGAATTATCCTGGCCAAGACACATTTGTATGATGACTGTTGTCTCGTTCTTTGATGGCTTTTTTTTTAAATGTGTATGTAATCCAATACCAAGTAGGGAAAAGCTATATGAAGACATAGCTAAGTACTATGTTAGCTGCCTTTCCAGGCTATTTTAAGCCTAGCCAATTCCCCTTCAAAGGTGAGAATCAAACTGAGTTCCTTGTGTCTGTGAGACAAAGACCTTAACCATTATGCCAACCCCCAATCAAGTTCCCCTACTGTTTTTGATAGGTGCTGTGGCATCTTTTAGATCCACCTGAGCTACCACCAACTCAAGAAGATGTTACCAGAGTTTAAAATCTCACCGTAAGAATGACACACACAAAAGGGCAGTATTCCCCTTATGCTGCACTACACTGTCAGCAACCTACCTGTTGTGGGAATAAAACCCACAGCCTTCTGCACCAAAGGTGAGTGTGCTACCTGTTGTGCCAAGGACACACAAAAAGATTTGAAAAACAATCCATGGCATCCACCTGCAGTGTCCAGGTATATCGAATGGCATACAAACAGCAGTAGCATTCATTGTTTTGTCATAAAGTTCTGCTACCAGGTGACCATATTTCCCTAACAGAAGTATTCTGGAATGCCTTGGTTTCTTCAGCATTCCTGCATTTTCTCTCCACCTCTTAACTACAACATTAACATTTTCTGTTCTACTAAGTTTCCTCTCTCACTTCCACTTCTTTGAATTACTAAACATTAACCCCAAGACCGATTACCTCCTTGACAGACCCACTAATACATCTCTTCCAATGCTCAATGGTCAACATCTACTAAATACACAAATATCTTTTATGCTCTAATAGTTATCTTTATTTCTTATGAATATAATCTAATTAGCAAATGTATATGTGATTGTTAATATAATCTAATTAGCAAATGTATATGTGATTGTTAATATAATCTAATTAGCAAATGTATATGTGATTGTTAATATAATCTAATTAGCAAATGTATATGTGATTGTTAATATAATCTAATTAGCAAATGTATATGTGATTGTTAATATAATCTAATTAGCAAATGTATATGTGATTGTTAATATAATCTAATTAATGAATATATGTGATTTTGTATATATAATCTAGCAAATGTAAATGATTATTTATTTAATATAATCTAATTAGCAAATGTATATGTATTTAAATATAATCTAATTAGCAAATGTATATGTGATTGTTAATATAATCTAATTAGCAAATGTATATGTGATTGTTAATATAATCTAATTAGCAAATGTATATGTGATTGTTAATATAATCTAATTAGCAAATGTATATGTGATTGTTAATATAATCTAATTAGCAAATGTATATGTGATTGTTCATGTATATTATTTAATGTCTGATCATGCAGTTGCTGAATGTCTGTTTAAAAATGTTGTAATATGTTGTGCTTTTCTCCCCAGGCATCTGTCAAACAGGGTTTTTTGATTAATGCCAGATGTACAACCCAGTAATTAAAAAACAAACTAAAATAAGAAGAGTGTCTGATGTGTGCTAGTTATATTCCTTTGCACGACGGAATACAGAATTTTAGGAGTAAACTGTGCAGATCAAAAATAGAAATGACTGCTCCAGTCTCTTGGTTTGTTCAAGTAAAATACAGCAATTAAGGTGCCCACAGGACCTGGACTCATCAGCCTTCCTGCTTTGATGCATGAATCAGTCCCAGTAATGCACCAGCAGACCTGATAAACAATAAATGAGGGCATCAAGGGATATAGTACACTCTGATGAATTAGTGAATTAACAACTACTCGCTGTGTGTAATATGAATGGACTGAAGAATTGTTCTGCTTTCCTCCCCTAAATAATTTCATGTTGCATCTTGTTTCATCTATAAAAAAGACAGTCTTATGGCTGTAGATATATTGAGTGGGCAAAGACATTCTGTGGAGTGTAACTATAAGGAGTAAGTTCCAGGTCTGCTAACCAAGTTGTGGAAATTGTAGCAAATATTTCCCTTTGACTCTGGATCATTACTGCCCCTTTTTCTGCCACAAATTGAGGGATAATTCCTGAAAATAAGTAAAATCATATGTAATGTCATGAGAAAGGAGGACATATTTGGGGAGTAAATGAACAACAGCACATCTGCCAAGGTGCTACCTTAATTTAAAGTCAAGATTCAGTGATATGGTTAATTCTTTGTAAATATGTTGTTTTGTGTGAAATGGTATGTTGAAATGTGTATTTTTCTCACTCTTTAAGGCACAGTAGATCAGAATATGAATCATTAATTAGCCACTCCTTTGTCTAAAATGCTTTACAGGTGTTGCCAAAACACTTGGAATAAAAATGGCAGTAAAAGTAATGTCTTTTGGCTTTTCCCGGTTAGGGGTCACCACAGCAGAACTCCAGTCCGCTAATGATTGGCAGTAAATTTTTACGGTGCCGAGTTGCCAGCCTGACACCCAACCTTCAAAGAAGGCACACCCATTCACGCACACACCTACCTGCATGTCCTGGAATAAAGATGGCAGTAATAAACTTAAATAAGGAGTGAACAGTAGTACTCTTTTCCTGTCTCAGCTTCAAAGGGGGATACTGTGAGAACCTAGAGTCAGGTGACCAGATGAGGTCATTCTGCAAGCCATTTTGGATATTATATTTTACAGGGAGTAATCTCTGAGTATTAAGTATTCTGTTTTGGAGAACCTGACTAGAAAGACTGCTCACATATTTCACCGTTCCTTGCTCTATCAAGTAAGTTATTAGGGAATGGTAATTCTCCTAGATTCAGTTAGAAATATAGTGAAGTTTAGTTTAGAGATTGTTTTTTCTTTATTTATATGAGTCTGTCCATCAATGTTATTTTCAACTGACTGGTGGCAATGAATCTACCTTATAGTCTGAGCAATGTTGGTAGAGCGGGTAATCTGTGCCAGCCTTTCCCAGGTGTGTGTATGTGTGTGTGTTTGTGAAAATGAAACCTCAAAGAGTATGTGTGTGTTAGCTACATGGGGCAGGGACATAAAGCAATGGTTTCACAGTGCCAGTGGGGAGCCTTATTGGGGACCTGGGGAGAGGCAGATAGAGACACCCAGGCCCCTGGCTGAGTGCGTCCCCTGTGTGCTCTTAAGGAAAATTGTGCTTGATGCAGAGAGGTCTGCATCTGGAAATATTGGGTGTACCCATTTGTATTCCAAGAGCAAGTCCCTCTCTGGTGTCAGTGGTGAGAAGTCAGGCTCCTTGATTACTGGCAAGTGTGGGGACTTCACAGCTATTACAAAGGAAAACCAAGTGAATTGTCAAGTCAGTTCTGTACTTATCTACCGACTCACTTACCTTTTGACAACTGTCACTCACTGTCTCACACTATTTACTGCCACTATACTCTATCACTCTTCTGAATGTATTGCCAATATGACAGTATTAAGTTTATTAATTTGTTTACCAGGTAGGTGGGCTTTTCCTTGGAACATATTTAGCAAGGACCCAGGCCAAAGATAGTACAGATAACTTTATTTTATAGCCTATAGGTTAAGATAAACCTCAATGGAGTTCAGTGTATCATTGATAAATGTATAAAATGTTAGTAAAAATTCTCAGGAACGTGAGTGTTTAAGTAGTAACTACATGTTTTCAGATTTAAGGAATTAGGTACTACAGTTTTACTCATATTAACGAGAATCAACTGTTAAATATCTGATTTATTTTTGTTAAGGACTAATAAGGTGTTATGTGATGTGGAAAGAGATTACATAGTTGATAATTATAGGTTCATAGGTGTGTACTAGGCTAATGGCCCTGGAGCCTTTGCAGGCCTAGCCCATGGAATTACCCTAGCATCAGGCCACCCAACCTTAGTTTCCAGTGCCTCTGTCGAATAGAGCCACTGGAGTGATCCTCGGGGTAAATTTTCTATTTCCCATCCACTCATCAAGATTTCTCTTGAAGAGGGCCAGTGAGGCGCTCTGCTTGACACATATGGGAAGTCTATTCTATAGCATGGGCAGTCTCTGGGTTATGAACCTGTCCCTCCAGGTTGTTCTGTTGTGGTAATGAGGTTGATATTTGTATTCTGTATGCCAAGGTTAGAGAACATTTTCATTTGGGGAGCTGAATGTATTGGCAAGTCAGTAGGGTTAACTGGGATGTAAGTGGTTGGGAGAGGGAACAGGGAAGACCAGAAGGCTTTGTAATGTGGAAGGAGTATAGTTAGTGGTAAAGTTGTGGACTTAGTGTTGATGTCCTAGTAAATAGTTATATTTAGTAAAAGAATGTAAGAAATAAATGTATAGTAGTGCACTATAATAAATACATATTTACAAAAGTAATTAAAAATTGAACTTATGTGGATTATGCCTGTAGAATGTATTAGAGGCAGAAGCACCAGAACCATAGGGTGTGTGGGGGGGTGAGAGCTCCCCACTCTAGATGAAATCAAGGGCTATGCCCTCAGATCCTGGCTGAGCTGTATAATTTAAAAAAAAAAAGGAAGTGAGCAGATGCTCCTTCAAAAGCGGGCCCCGGAATCCATACATTAATGTGTATGAGTCTGTGCATGAGCACGAGTGTGTGTACATGTGCATACGTGAGTGAGGTTAAGTGTATCTTTGTCTGTGAGTATGCGCAGGTGTGTGCATGTGAGTGTCTGCGTATATCCGGGTGTACAAGAGTGCATTCATTAAAATGAGCTTGAGTACTTAAGTATGTGTGTGTGCACTGTGTGTGTGTGTGTGTGTGTGTCTGTGTGTGTGCGTGTGTGTGTGTGTGTGTGTGTGTGTGTGTGTGTGTGTGTGTGTGTGTGTGTGTGTGTGTGTGAGAGCGAGTGAAAATTTTGTGTATATGCACACGCATGTGTGTCTGTGTTTGCATACATGTATCTGTGTGTAAGGAGGATGGAAATAGCATGATGCCTTCTGCATTACTGCTATGGTGCACCAGTTGCTGTGACTGCAGTGCTTCCATGACACAGTTTTCAATCACATGCATCACCAACACTCAGAACATAAATATTTTCATTTTGTAAAACTTACATCGGCATACCTCTTAACTATGGAAATTTTCTCATAAGGTCCAGATTTTTGTTTCATATTTTTGGGCTGTTTCTCATAAAATGTGTGGTTTTCTGGCAAATCATTGACTACTGAAATCACCTAATAATCATTTGAGTTCATTGTTTCCATTTAAAAGTAGATATTAAAGCACTGTGTCCCAGGATCATTTATTAGCCTTTAACAAAACCCTACAGTCACTGCCATTAACCCCTTTTCCCATTTTTACATGATGCTCATTGTCATGCCCTGCAGTACACAGCATGTTTTGTGATAAGTGGTTAAAAGAACTCCAGAAGCCTTGTTTTCAGCACCACCTGTAAGGCAGTTGCGGTAATGCAAGTCTAACGATCGTCTTGTCTTATCCCTCTGTGTCACAAACTCCCTACCCATTCTGACTCTATTTGTCTAGTTAGCCCATAGACCCAGTACTTATAAGTAGCCTTAGAGACAGCTTCACCTACCCTAACCACTAGAGTTGGCCATAATTTCTGCAATCTAGGATTTCAAGCATGTGTATATACAGTTTAGCATCTACTTCTCAGAAGATAAGCCTAATATCAAAGGCCTCTGGCTCACTAAGTTAACAGATGACTGTAAATTGGAGGCAACCTCAAAACCTTTCAGTGCAAGAAATCTAGACAAAGCCAGAAATAACTGGGGGGGGGGGGGCAAAAATAGGGACAGATTTTAAAAATTGCTCCTTTAAACTTGTAAAATTTCTGTTATAACAGATATAGAATTATTATGTATTTTCTGTAGGATATGAAGTCTGAAACTCAAATGTCTGTCATTATTCAGTATTTAGTGATTTTTAACCCTCAATTCACCAGAAAACTACAAATTTTATAAAGAACAGACCAAAAATATGAGGCAAAAATTTGGGCATTCTGAGAAAATCTGGACAGCTGAGAGGTATGACTGGGAACTATCATAAATCCCCCCCAGAACACCAGCATTCTACAAGAGGGTCTAACACAAACATGTGACTGGTACGAAAGCCACAGATTAAAACTCAGTGTAAAGAAATGCATTATAGTGTTCTTTGTGAAATCGTCCACCCAACCTAATTATTGTCCTAATAGTTAGAGAACATTCTTGAAGTGGGTCATCTCTAAATGTATTTATTTATACTTAGGGAGTCTGTATTGCTGAATAGGAAATATTAAGACCGTGATAGTTTAAAAAAAAAAATTACTACAGTCTTACTTTTGCCTAATATTTTTTTAGATTGCTTCACAAATATATTAGATCCATGAATGATTATCTACAGAAACATGTCACATTAATTCAGGCTAAAATCAAACTAGTAACCATCACCAAAAGTCATTTCTTCCCATCCAAGGAACAGAGACTACACTCTCTGTTTAATTTCTTGGAACAGAGCCATGTTTTCCCTATTTCTGATGTAAACGCTGCATTACAGATGTATTACTCAGCTTATCTTTAAGTCTCAGTTATTCCACCATGACTCACAGATTTAAGGGGTCTTCAATTTCTAGGGTTAATAGCAGATCTTAAATCCCAGCTAAGGATTAAGGTCAAGGCTTGGAGATAGTGGAACACTTGTAAAAAACTTGAATTCCATGAGCTCATTTTAGATTTATGCCACAAATGAAGAACTGCTTCTAAACTGGCCAAGGCCTGATATAAGTTCATCTACTCAGTAAGCCTCAAATGTATTGGGTAGAACTCAGTTTAGAGAACCACTGAGGGAAACTAAAATATTAAAGATGCCAAATCATTCTCTTCTCCAAGTAAGGAGCCATTCTCCCAAAAAAATGTGCTTTCCCAATAAAATATTTTTTTTCATTGCCTAAACATACAGCCCCTTGGGTGTTTCCAACCCTGTGTCCTAATGAGGAATCTACCTCTCTTTCCCAAGAAATATCCCTTCCAAAATGTTTGTTCTTTGCCTAAAGATATAGTCCTGTGATTGTTTTCAACCTCATTTCTTAATAAGGAGCCTGCCTCTCTTTTCCAAGAAATTTCCCTTCAAAATTCTATTCACTGAAATTGTCACTAACTTTGTGATAACTGATGTGGTCACTGTCTCTCAGCTAAAGGCGTATATTAAAAGACTTTCCTTAAAATGCTGTATCCCATTTTTACCAAAGTCCTAGAGCACTGGCTTGCATGTTAAAACTTTCACTTATCTCTGGTACTAACACCACTGCTGGAAAACTCCTTTACTTGTTGTTTTCTAGCAGCTACTCTATCTGGTGGCCCTACTGACTAGCACACCATCTACAGTCTTTACTTTCTAGCCAGGATTTTAAAAAATGTATTGGTGTATATTGGTACATGTGTATGTTAACAAGCTGTCCATTAAACTGCTCACATGTTTTCAGAAATGATTACTGTACTTTAATTACCAAATATAATCCACCATGGAAAAGATACAACTAGAAAATCACTGAGGACTAAAGTAACTAAATAATGATAGAAATTTAAGTTTTAGACTTCATATTCTTCAGAAAATGCAAACTCTGCTATTCTAGCAATGTTGTAAGTTTATAAGAGCAATATTCAAAATCTACCCTGATTTTGGACCTTAATTCCACCATTATGTTTAACTTTGCCCATATTCATTGTGATAAGAAGTTAATAGGTATGTTCCTTGTATTTTCTTTTTAATTCCTGGCAGACCACTGAGGATTAAAGTCAGTCAAAATGCCAGACATAGGAGTTTTGTGCTTATTTTTCCTCAGAAAATGTTTATTGATGCAAAACCTGACTAAATGGGGGGGGGGGGGGGTATGACTAACTTTTCAGGAATACTGTGATTTGTGTGAAAGACCCTGAAATACTTTAATGTATGACTACAGTTTCTGTGGAACAAAGCTGAAATCTATGGCTATCATTTTTTGGATATAACTGATATTTTCTCATTTTAAAGAATTACTATCTGGGTTTACAGAACTAGTGTGCATTACAAAATTACTGTGATTTATGTGAAGCAACTTGGAATATTTTAATGTGTCACTACTGTTTCCATGGAACAAAGCTGAAATACAATACACAAATGTCAGTTTTAGTTGTAACTGCTGGATTGAGGTGGGAGCTGTCTGTATAAAGTAACTGACCTGCATTGTTTTTTCTCAATTTAAAAAAATCATGATCTGGCTTTGCAGGACTAGTGTGCATTTGCAATTTTAACATGATTTGTGGGAGGCAACTTGGAATACTTTTAATGTGTGGCTACTGTTTCCATAGATGTTCACAGAACTGAAATACACTACATGACCATCATTTTTTATAACAATAGTCTGAAGTGCATAGAGAAGTAGCTATAACGTCTGAGTGGGGGTTGGAGTTATCTCCTGAAAGTATCTGACATCTTGTTCTTTGTTCACTATCTGACTTTTAAGACTAGTGTGCATTTGTGTTAACTAAATTGGACTAGTTACCAGCACATCTGAGATATGTGTCAAGTAAGCTGGATTAGTGTACTGGACATCTGAAATATGCACAGACAAAGTAGCTGTAAATGTTGAGGATGTCTGTAGAGGACAGTGACTAGCTGCCTTCTGTTGCTAGCACATTATTTTGGCTTTGCATGACTAATGGGAAATGTGTGAAGCGACTTGGAATACTTTAATTTGTAAGGCAACAATTTTTGTGGAGCAAAGCTGAACTACATTATGTGGGCATCCTCTTCTATCACAATCAGATATCAGATCTGTACACATAAGTGGATAAAACTGCCTTGTGGGAGCAGGAGCTTTCTGGATGAAAGCAACTGACCCTCTTGTGATAGGGCATAAAATGCATCACAGAACATCCAGACCTTCATAACTGCTGAGGGCTACACTCAATCCAAGGCTGTATAAGTGGATTTAGACCTCTGTCCTGAATCTCACTTAGTCTAAAACTGACCCTTCTCAGAGGTGTACATAGGAGGTCATTGAAATTTCTGTTGGGGAGAGGCTGGGGACAGAATACTTTTTCTGTAATTTCCTTCCCAAAGCACATAGGTATGCACAGGTCACCATAGTTTATGTTTGGGTGAGGACAGTGTGGTCATTATTTCTTTAGCTTCATCCACAAATTTCAAAGGGGTGTACAGAGGGTCATCATAGCTTGTATAGGAGCAGTATGCTGTCTAGGAGTAAGAAGTTGGAAACACTGTGTTCATTTTTTTCCACTTTCCTCACCAACATCAGATTTATCTACAAATGTTTATATTTTGTGGGAGTGTAAGTAGGCATGCTGTTTATATATGTCTGACAATAACAGGTTGCAATATATGTTCTAATTTTTTCAGTTTCATCTTCCTATTCTCAGAGAGAGATATGCAGACTGTGGCTGCCTGTTGATGTAAGGGTGAGAAGGCATGCTGTATATATGTATGACATCAGCTACTTGAAATGTATATGACAGTGGCCATTTGTGCCTTCACTTTCATCCTCATCTAACACCAGAAGTGGATAGAGAAAAGATGACTTTTTTTTTTTTTTTTGAAGGATTGAGTGGCACATATTATTCACGGATATGATTTATGTATCCTTGCAAACATTTGCCTTCTCAGCTTATTGTAAACTATTAGCTTATCGTAAATTGTTAATTTGTCAGTTCTGAGCATTAAGCCTTAGACACAGCCCATTTCTTCCGTGAAAATAAATAAATAAATAAGACTAGATTTCATTCCTTACAAATTTTGTTCAGGCCATCATTAGATTTACAAGGTTAGGAAAAAAAGCTCTTAAGATGCAGCTCTGAGCATCTGCTACTCAAGGCTTTTGGTGGTCTTGCAGCCCTCTGACCTCTGGCCTAAGGCAGTTCTTTCCTCTAATTGCAGTCTCGGTCACTTAGATCCTGTTGAAAGGCTGCAGTAAAAAGCAAAGTTCAAGAAGAGCGCTGAAGTTATTTCCTTAATCTTAATTTGTGTTCAGGCCATCATTTGATCGTATGTTTGGAAAAAAAAGCTCTACAATGCACCTCCAGCATCTAGAGCATCCATTG
Source organism: Protopterus annectens (assembly GCF_019279795.1). NCBI lineage: Eukaryota > Metazoa > Chordata > Ceratodontiformes > Protopteridae > Protopterus > Protopterus annectens. The sequence goes on from NC_056744.1 coordinate 777,375,258, forward strand.
CTTCTAGGGTCTTAGCGACCCCAAGATCCAAAGTGTAACTCATTTATTTCCTAATTTCTTGATCAGTTAGGGTGTGTTGAAAGTTTGTATGAAAAAGTAAAGTTGAAAACTGACAGAATTTCTTAATCAGGATTATTGTTCAGGCCATCACTGGATGAAAAGATTGTTTAAAAATCTTTGAAATGCACCTCAGTGCATTTAGAACTCCTCATGGCTTTTGTGGGCTTAGTGGCCCCCATATCCCTACCTTAATTAACTTACTTTCTCCACAATTATTGCAGCACAGTCATAGTTTGTTAGAATATGTTGATATGATGTAGGAAAAAGCAAACTTGAAGAATAAGACTGAATGTCTTTCCTTAATGAGGATTTTTTTCAGTCCATTATGGGTGAAATAGGTTGTTTAAAAAAACTCTTCAATACTTCTCAGAACATCTTGGGCCTGCCATGGCTTTGCTTAATGCAGTTATTTCCTCTCTTGTTATCAGAGTGCAGTCTTGCCTAACTAAGATGTGTTGCATGAATAAATGAATTACAAAACAAATTTGAGGAGTAATACAAATTGTGAGAAAAGGAAGAAAAAAGTCATCTGGATGATCTAGATAGGCCTGAATGTGGATGCAGGGAGGCACTGGAATATGGCATAAGGAAGGGGGAAGTGGGCAAAGGGGGCACTGTGGAGCTCTTCACCTAGGGCACCAGTTCATCTCAGGCCAGCCCTGGCGCTAGGGTTCAACTTTCTCACACACACACACAGACAGACACACAGACAGACACACACACACAGACAGACACACACACACACACAGACACACACACACACACACACACACACACACACAGACACAGACACACACAGACACAGACACACACACAGACAGACACAGTCACACACACAGACAGACACAGACACACAGACAGACAGACACACAGACAGACACACAGGCACACAGGCGCACACACACACACACACACACACACACACACACACACACACACACACACACACACGATGGGGTGAGAGGAATGATCTTTAAGAAAAGTATGGAGAGAGTCCCACAGGACTGAGAAAACATGGTCTATGCACTGAGGCCCTGTTTAAGGGGTTTGGAGAAGACAGGGCCTGAGCGGTTAAGATTTCTAAGGTTGTATGCTAGTGCATTCCTGAATAGTCTGGAGGCTAGTGGGGTGAATGTCTCATTCCTGATACGTTTAAATAGCTGAGATGCAAGTTGAAAGTCAGCACATTGTTTCACAGGTAGCCATTTGACCCTTTCAATGGTTTTGCAGTGGTGGTCATTTCTTGGAAAGAGTGATGAATCTGCATATGGTATTTGAGGTGGTTTGAATGGTGGATACATTTACATTTCTTTCAGAGGCTGCAAGAACTGAAGGGAGACGCTATTCGAATTGAGCCAGTAAGATACCATTACCAATCATTCCTACGGAGTCTGTTGAGAAAAGGGGGACATCCTATTAGCTCAGAAAAGAAGGGATTGATTTTTTTTGTATGTGTAGTCCAGGTGAAGATGGGTATTTAGGAAGGTATACTCCAGGTGAAAGCATGCATCCCATTCACATTTAGGATGGGGGAGAAGAAAGGAAGTAGCTTCATTTATAATTTTGATATGAAATTATGAAATTTATGTGGAATTATTTTTAATGCAACTCCATTTCACAACATACAATGCAAATCTCGTATATATTTCTTTTATCATAGTAAATAGTAGAAAAAAATCTAAAAATGTCCTTTGCAGGTCACCAAGTGTTCCTCTGGACTTCCACCCCCCCCCCCCGTCGCCCCCCCAGCCTTCAGCATCTTCTGGCACTTGTGGCATTACACCACCACACTCATTACTCTCTGAGGTAGGAGTTGAGAGTTTAGATCACTTTTTGTGATTGTCAGATTTGGATCATGGTCGAATGGGTCCTAGGCAGAGTAATGGACCAGGGACACCCAACCTTCCCATCAGCCATTCAGTGTCCCATTACTTGGCTGTCTCTTCCCATTTACCATAAGCATTGTTCAAACCTATCAGTGTGTATGCTATTTTTGTCTTTACTTTCATGATTAGAGATTTTGGATTCATCTTATCTGAAATGTTACTGCATAAGTACTGATGGCCAATTACTAAACAAAACAGTCAGTCCCACATTGAAAATTTACCTAACATGAAAAACAGTAAATTTTGTTTCACATACATTGAAATTGCATCTGGTCAGTGGTGGGTTAAATGTACCTTAGGCTCCAGGCTGTTTTCAATCATGGGCCCCTGCACATTTTAGGACCATGCATAAATGCATGTGTTGTTTGATTCACCTTCCTAAATATTTTAAATGATATTTATTTTAATACAGCATTTCTTGTTTCATACAGCAACATTTGTTAGAGTGAGTTTTAAATTTGCAGTTTTGAACATTTTTCCAGTAAGCAGTGAAATAAAATGTATGACCTAATAATGATAAACGTACCCATTTCAGAATATTTAAAACATATAAGGCTACTCAAACTTCTGACATTATAATCCACAAATATCTGTACTCAACAATCATGGGCACTTTATTGACTATGTACACATCAAATGTCCAATCATCTTAAAAAATGGCCACAGTAAAGTACTTCAATTTGATTTACTTAAATGCACATTAGTCCTGTAAAGAGAGACTTTTTATCTTTATCATCTCAGCAGGGTCAGTCATTTTTATCCACAAACATCACCCAAAACCAACAATTATAGCTACATTATTGATTGCATTCTTCTCAGATGTCTGTACACAGGAAAACTTTTTTTTTAATTATTCTGTTGTGGCCAGGCCCCATCCAATACCAGCCTATATTTCCCAGTGATGGATCTGACCCTGGTGAGTATCATATTTTGCTGTCGGTGTTAGCTTTGCCCAAGCATTCTGCAAATAATATATTGGAATGCAGTGGTTGACATGGGTCATGTATCATGTACTTTTTACTAGCTATAGATTTGGGACTAACACAATCCCAGGCAGAAATACAGATGCTGCAAGTCAATGAAATAAAGAAGAAACAGAAAAACAAAACCATCTTGAATTTCTGCCATGTTTTTAATGCACAGTAATTCCTTACAGACAGTGTAAAGCACAACCACACAGTACAAATGGAAAAGACTTACTGTATTATAGCATGTAAGTTTGATGTTTAGTAACTATTACCAGAACAAAGTCCTATTTATCAGCAGGAAGGCTGATGCATGGGATGGTGATAGCTTATCCATATCTTCCAAATTTCCAAATATGGAGACTAAAATAAAACTGTACCAATAATCAAATATCTAGAGTCATTTATGACAATGAACTGAAACCTGACTAATGTGTTAAAGTCCCATCAAAAGTCTGGCTACCAACATTAAATTGAATATTGTCTAAAAATGAATCCAGACTCTCTCATTTATTCTCCAATGGCTACTTTATCTAGTTCATGGTTGGGCAGCTGGTGCCTATCCTGACTTTCGTTGGGTGCGCAGTTAATCTTAACAGTTACCTGTATCTTAGGACAGGCACAAGTACACACACACACACACACACACACACACACACACACACACACACACACACACACAAATATGCATACACAAAACACAAGTGCGGGCATGCACACACATGCGCTATGCACATTTACAGTGAATTTTAAGGACTGACAAATTAAACAATTGCATGTTTTTGGGATGTGAAACAAAACTGAAGCAGGTAGTAAAAGTCCACAGGGGTGCAGGGAAGACAGTGAGGCTGTAAAATGAAATTACCATATTACTGCTTGAACTTTCATTTTGTTTTATCACTTACAAGAATCTCCAAAGAAGTCTCTTCAATAAGCAGGAAATAACTTACCTTAGGCAATAAAAGTTATTACTAATTTGCCTTGAAATGAATATGACTACATTTCCCTTAGAACCACTAGGTCACCTAAAGTTCCCAGAAAGCTTAAGATAGTCCATCCCTCACTTTTCCCCACAAGCTTCCCTACTGTACTCAGTGTCTCTCTACTTCTGTCATATTAAAGGATACAACCCTGGCATTTAGTGGGTGCAGGGCAAAGGAACTAATCCTGGCTAGGGCACCACTGTCTCTTAAGACACACACACACACACACACACACACACACACACACACACACACACACACACGGTATGCACACCTAGAGTTAATTTTGAGGGCTCTCAAATTAAACTATGGCATGCCTTTGGGAATAGAGACAAAACTGGAGCAGCTTGTAAAAATCCACAGGGACATACAAGAGAGACTGCAATGAAATTACCTCATTACTTCCTGAACTTCTATTTTGCTTTGTCGCTTACATGAGAATCCAAACCATTATCTTCGTTAAATAGGAAATTACTTACCGTATGCAATAAAGTTTATTACTAATTTGCCTTGAAAGGAATTTTCCTTAAAAACATTAGATCACATGAATTTCCCAGAATGCTCAAGATAGTCAATAGCTTACCTTTCCCCACAAGACTTCTGTACAGTACTCAGTGTCCCTCTTCCTCTGTCATACTAAAGTGGTACGACCCACTCACAGAGCTAAAGCTCATCAGAATCAACCTACTGCATACTATTATAAATGATAATAGATTCAGTGATGGCTTCATTGCCTCATACCACTCAGCAAAATTAAATTTATGGTCCAGGAAACTGGGGTAGTTAAAGAAGATTTTCCTTTTGTGTACAGTTCAAATTCCAATATAAAATTTATTGGGACTGCTCATAACACAGCTCACTCTGATTTAGCAGCTATGGTCTATCAGTCTCCTAGCTTTCATTTTTGTACTCATTATAACTCAGGCACAAGGAAATTAGTATTGCTAAGTCTACTTATCAGAGCCAGATCATGGTCCAATGTTGCCCTAGGCAGGGTAATGGATCAGGACCCCCCACCACCACAGCACCCCATGCTTGACCCCCCCAACCATTCCAGTGTCCCATTACTTGACTATTTCTCCCCAGTTGCCATAAACACTGTCCAAAACTGTCAGTATGCATGCTATTGTCTTCTTTACTTCTACAATGATTAGAGATATTTAAAACGTTTGTTTTAAATTTATAGCACCAACACTGATAGTCATTTGCTAAACAAAACAATATACTCTCACAATGAAAACAGACTTATCATGAACAGTAAGCTTCTCTGCCCTTGAGTCTTACATTCATTGAAATGACATTGAAACACAAATTTAAAGAAAATGTATCTGGTCAGTGGTGAATTAAGTTTAACTTTGGGCTGTTTTCAAACCATAGTACCCTTGCACACATTTTTAGGACCATGCATACGTGTCCTTTGATGCACCATCCTGATTGTATTAAATTATATTCCTTGTATAATACAACATCATTTGTTAGAGTGTGATTTCAGTTTGTAGTTTTGAACATATTTCCAGTAAGCAATGAAACAAAATGTATGAACCAATAATGACAACACTGCCCATTACAGAACAGCAAAAGGCCATTCAAAATTCTATCATTACAATACATCAATATCAGTCAATGTACACAATTGCTGCAGAAGTAAAATTCATCTCAATAATTCCACATTAAAGAAATCTATAACTAATGAGGAGGTTGCTTCTGGCAAACAAATTTACATTTGAGTGTTTCATGTAAAAATTCAGTGCCTGCTGCCCTTGAAGAATAAATTTCCTCTGTTACATTAAAAAAATAATAATAGAAAATGGATATCAAACCAGCAACAGATTGGTAGTTATTAGGCATCTTTTGTAAAGGAGGATACATTTAGGAGTTCAGCACCCCATCCCCCTTAAAGGGAGCTGCAGTATCAGGCACTCCATCTACATGGTGTGGGAGTACAACCAGCAGCCTTCTGTACCAAAGGCAAGTATGCTACCTGTTGTTCTGTTAACACTGATGATGGCCATTTGCTAAGCAAAACAGTTACACATTGAAAATAGACTTAGCATGAGCAACAGTAAACTTCTCTTCCCTTGAAACTCAACATTCCTTGAAAATGCAGAAACTCAACATTCTTTGAAAATGCACAAAAACTCAACAGTCCTTGAAAATGCAGAGAAACTCAACAGTTCTTGAAAATGCACAGGAACTCAACATTCTTTGAAATTGCAGAGAAACTCAATGTTCTTTGAAAATCAACTGAAACTGAAAAATCCTTGAAAATGTACACGCTGATGTTAGTTTGGTAGACGATGTACAGGATTCAGGCTCTAGGGTCCTATATTCAAGTTATAGAGTTTCAGCCTGAATAAGTTAGCTAACCTGCCATCTGTAACTGGGACATCACACACAAACACACACACCTCTAACCTGTACTGTGTATATATATATATATATATATATATATATGGGATCCGTCAATATGTTCGAAGTTTCACTACTTTAAACCCCACTTCACCGAGTCCACTTGTTTGAAGTAGTGAAACTTCGAACATCGACTTCAGCAGTCACACTACAGCACGGAATGGGAATATTCCCTTTTCCTTGCTGTAGTGCAATCTCGGATTTGGTATATTTAAGTAGGGGGGTGTGTGGGGTCACTGTCCCCCAGATAGGGGGTGCAGGGGGGCTTGCCCCCCTGCAAAAACATGTTTTAGTGTTTTTTGTTTTTTTTTTGTGTAGCCCGGGGAACTAGACTTCAGTGAAAGTGCACTTTCATTTAAGTGGACTTTCGCTGAAGTGTAGGGTCTACTGCTCTATTTTGAAAAAACCCATATAATACATTTAATATAAGCCATAATTTGGGTTTCAAATATTTTCCTTAGTATATAACTGTTACATAAAATGACAGTTATAAATAATTGTCAAGTATATATTCCTACCAAAAGTTCATGCACGTGCTTTAGCTATCATAATGACAACTATCAGACTTGAATAACTTTATTTTTACTAGTCTGCTTCGTGCATAATTAAACTATTATGTTTTTGAAAAACTTTTTTAAAAGCCTTGCGGTAACATATTCTGACCATGGCTCAACACTATACATATTGTGATTTATGTGAACATGCTGTACATATCTACTATCAAATATTATGTGTAATATAAATGAGTTTATATTAAAATTTATAATAAAATGTATACAAAGGTATATCATAATGACAACTATCAGACTTGAATAACGTTATTTTTACTAGTCTGCTTCGTGCATAATTAAACTAAAACCTCAGCTTTGGCCGGCTAAGAACTTGGTTATATTCAACTGGACGTATAAGAGAATTTAAGTACCTTTATCTGCACTTTTTTTTAAAAAAAAATACAGTATTTAATTTGATTTAAACTGTGTTGAAGGAATATTTAACTGAAGTGGCAGTTATTCTGCTCTTCAGTAACTTGAACTGAAGCTAGTGTTTGCTGAATTTTGTTATTTGCTAGTAATTACAGGTGTGGGGGTAGCCACATTCTTTGATTTCCTGTCCTTGCCTATTTAAATGGTGCATTGTGAAATATTTTCTGCTTAAAAACCTCAGCTTTGGCCGGCTAAGAACTTGGTTTAATTCAACTGGACGTATAAGAGAATTTAAGTACCTTTATCTGCACTTTTTTAAAAAAAAAATACAGTATTTAATTTGATTTAAACTGTGTTGAAGGAATATTTAACTGAAGTGGCAGTTATTCTGCTCTTCAGTAACTTGAACTGAAGCTAGTGTTTGCTGAATTTTGTTATTTGCTAGTAATTACAGGTGTGGGGGTAGCCACATTCTTTGATTTCCTGTCCTTGCCTATTTAAGTGGTGCATTGTGAAATATTTTCTGCTTAAAAACCTCAGCTTTGGCCGGCTAAGAACTTGGTTATATTCAACTGGACGTATAAGAGAATTTAAGTACCTTTATCTGCACTTTTTTTTAAAAAATACAGTATTTAATTTGATTTAAACTGTGTTGAAGGAATATTTAACTGAAGTAGCAGTTATTCTGCTCTTCAGTTATTCCCATCCACTCTCCCTGTTTTTGTTTTGGTGTTAATCTTAGTGGCCTTGAAACTGCCCGCCCCTCAGCCTACCTCTGGGCCCATCTCATTTGCTCACTCAACTGAGTGCAGTGAGATCATATTCTGATTTCAGGCACTCCTACTGTGTACAAAGAGAGCATCTGGGAAACAGACAAAAAAAAATTAAGCTTATTTCCTGCCTTTCCTGTTAAGTGGTATAGACTATTTGTAGGCTTCTGAGCCCCCAAGCCCTTCTGTGTTTGAGGGAAGCCTTCTAGCTTGTTTTTTTCTTATAACTAGCCAGTTTTCTAGTTTCAGCACTCAAATTTGTTTCTTTGATCTCAGCACTTGTTCAGATTAAAAAAAAAATTTTCATCTGCTTTTACTGTACTTGTGTTTCTACCTACTTCATTTTACTTTTGCATCATCTTAAAAATACTCAATTGTATTTATTACTGCTTGGTGTAACTCATTCTAAGCCTTTTGGTTTAAACACTTGGGCTTCGGACCAGTTGTTTTGCACTGAGAGGGTTTGTGGTCTGCACTGTTGTGGCAGAACAGGTAGCTTACATCCTTCTAGGTTGGGAACTGCTGATTGAGGGCTCAGTGTCTGTTATTCTAAAAGTGTATTAATTCTGGTTTAAGCACTTGGGCTTTCAGGCCAGTTATTTTACATTAAGAGGGTTCGTGGTCTGCACTCTTGTGGGAGGAGAGGCTGGACTCTGCCCTTCTGAGCTGGGAATTTCTGGTTAAAGGCTTATAGTGCATGCATATCTGAACTGCTTCTTACTGAAGTTGGTGCGCCTTGTTTGCTGTGGCATAGACTGGATTCGGGCCTGCTGGATCTAGCTTTGTTTGTGTAACTTGAGCACTAATCCAGACATTCTCTAAAGTATTCAATTGTATTTATTACTGCTTGGTTGTAACTTGATTAAAGTGTAGCTATCATTCTAAGTCTTTTGGATTAAGCACTTGGGCTTCAGACCAGTTGTTTTACATTAGGCAGGTTTGTGGCAAGCACTGTGGTGGAAGGACAGGTAGCTTTCATCCTTCTAAGTTGGGAACTGCTGATTGAGAGCCCAGGGTCCAAGTGTATTAGTTTTGGTTTAGGCACTTGGGCTTCAGGCCAGTTATTTTACATTAAGAAGGTTTGTGGTCTGCACTCTTGTGGGAGAAGAGGCTGGACTCTGCCCTTCTGAGCTGGGAATTTCTGGTTAAAGGTTTATAGTGCCTAAATATTTGAACTGTATCTTACTGAAATTGGTACACCTTGTTTGCTCTAGCATAGACTAGATCCAGGCCTGCTGAATCTAGCTTTGTTTATATGCTTGTTTTTTGTTTGCTTGTTATTTCCCTGGAAGCTAATTCCACCTAATACGCAGCTTCTCAGCGCTTCTGTGGATCACTAGTGATATCTGCATTGCTTACTGTACTTATTTCCTTGTTTCACTTGAAAGAAAGTTACTGTTTGTCGTTTTTGCATTTAGTTACTTGTAACACATTGCACTCAAGTTACCTGGCACTTGCTCACTATAGCAATTATATAAGTCAGCATTAAAAATTAAAAGCACTACACCCTCACTCCCCAATGGCCCTTGTTTTCAATTATTAAGGAATTCCCAATATTATTCTAGCATGTCCAAAGGTCAGTTGTCAATCTCCTCTCCGGTCCAGCTGGTGAATCTGGGAATCTTGAGGCAATGTTATAACTGCCTCATGTACACAGACAACCCTCTCCTCCTCCCACATAACACAAATACTTGCGAGAGATGCAGCTATTTAGCCAAACTGGAGGCTGAGCTCTCTCAACTCAGGACTGGCAAGACCAGACAGGAGGAGAAGGCAACTACACACACCACAAAACCAGCCTCACATAATGCTACCACACCACTGAATCAAACACATAAACACACAAAGACATACTCTGAGGCTCTGAGTAAAAATTTACCTAAACAGCAGAGGCCTCCAAAGCAGACACCCAAACAACTGCTACCTCAAGACACCCCACAAGCAACACATAAACCACAAAAGCAGTGTGCAAAGCAGTCACAGCCCTTAAGGCCAAATACAACACCAAACATACTTGTCATAGGTGACTCCATAGTCAGACACACTGACGTCCCACTCACCAGGCCGAACAAGGAGAGGGTCACAGTAAGCTGCTTATCGGGCGCTAGAATCCGCCACATAACACAAGCACTCGGGTCACTCCACGGCAAGTACAAATATGACACAGTCATTGTCCATGCTGGTGTGAATGACCTGAGACGTACCTCCCTGGACTACATGAAGAGAGACATAGAGGAGCTCTCTGATTATGTAGCCCAGGCAGGTATGACCCTGACCCTGAGCAGTATCCTTCCTTCACCAATAATGATGCCACAATATAGAGACAAGATGATCAGCTTTAACAATTGGCTTAATGTCTGGTGTCATTCAAAGGGGATCCAGTGTCTGTCTGCCTGGGATGACATGCTTGACAAGCCACGCTGCTTTGCAAGGGACGGCTTGCACCTGTCACCCTGGGATTCCGGATATTGGCTAAGGCTCTTGCCACCCCATAGTGCCTTTTTAGGCAAGGCTCAAATTCTAAACCTACCACCCTAGAAAACAAAAATGGGAAGAAACTGAGGGTAATGCTGCTCAATGCCAGAAGTCTAAATCTCAAAATGCACGCACTCGAGGCCCTTCTCAGTATGGAGAACATCGATGTCTGTGCTGTAACTGAAACCTGGTTCAAGGCTCCTGAGAGCACCCCGGCACTATTAGGTTTTACCTCATATCATGCGTTCCGGCCCCAAAACCGGGCCACACCACAAAAGGAGGGGGTGTATCCATATTCATAAAAGATACCTACACCTCCAGGTTGGTGGCAACGAACGAAGCTTCAGAAACCATCCAGGTGCAACTAACCATAGGCAAAACTGCTCTACAAATTGTAGCATGCTACAGGCCACCCTCTCAAACTCAGGAACCCCACACAGCCTTCCTGAAGACACTGGAGGGTATAAATGTATCTCCAAACATCATCATATTGGGTGACTTCAACTACCCGAATATAGACTGGGAACATTACTCAAGCCCTAACTTTCTAGCCCAACGGTTCCTGGAGTTCATAAATTCAAATGCCATGGAGCAGCTAGTCACTGTTCCCACGAGAGGAGAAAATATACTAGATCTCATTATCACAAACATGGGGACAAAATACTCCACACCGGAAGTATATCCCTCATTGGTGAGATCTGATCATAAACTAATCTCACTGGAAATCCACATCCCGCCCCCACCCCAAACAAAAATGACCACAGTGAAGAACTTCTCTAAAGCAAACTTCACACTACTCAAGACTGGTGTGGTATCCTTCAAGGCCCCTGAGCCAGTGGAAACCACAACCCAAGCTGCAGAAGCCCTTACAAATGCCTTCTATGAACACCTCCAGGACTGCATGGGTCAGGCAATCCCAAATAAAACCAAGACTCTTTCCACAAAGGGCAAACATCCAGTCTGGTGGACCCCAGCCATTAACAAACTTTACAATAAGAGGAGAAAGCTATTACATGATAGAACAAAATCCATAAAAGGGAAGTCACCCCTGATCATTATTAGTAAAAAAATACGAGCACTCATAAAATCAACTAAGGCCAATTTTGAGAGAAAAATTGCCATGGATTCAAAGGACAATCATAAGGCCTTTTTCAGCTATGTTAGGAACCTGGGTGGAAACTCCCAGATATGCTCAGAATTAGTCCAAAATGATACAAAAATCACTGAACCCACAGACATTGCCAACATACTGGCAGACAGGTTCAGTGCAAACTTCACCCCCCCCCCCCAAAGGAGAGATAACTATCCCAGTGGAGTGTAGCCTCCCAGACATCTCAAATGCGCAGGTGAAAGCTGCTCTCTCTAAAGCTAAAAACACAGCATCAATGGGACCGGATGGTGTCCCCGGCTGTGTGCTACACGAGCTAAATGAGGAATTAAACCCGCACATAAGGCAGCTGTTTAATCTCAGCCTTACCACAGGATACATGCCCAAGGAGTGGCATACGGCAACTGTGGTCCCACTCCACAAAGGCGGTACCTCTATGGACCCTGGTAATTACTGCCCCATAAGCTTAACAAGTCTAGTCTGCAAAGCTATGGAGAGGATCATAATGGAGCTCATAAACAAAGATATAGGGGACTTGCAGACATTGGACCCGACCCAGTTTGGCTTCGTCAAGGGAAGATCATGCCTTTTGAACTTGGTCGACTTCTTCGAAACAGTCACCAAGGCCATTGATGAGGGAAAGGCAGTCCATACAGCCTACCTTGACCTTGCAAAGGCTTTTGACACAATACCCCACTCGGGCATTGTAGAAAAACTTACCAGCTTAAATGTAAACCCATATGTCACAATATGGGTTGCAAACTGGCTTAAGGACAGAACCCACAGGGTTAGAGTTGCTGGCGCTATGTCAGACTCCAAGCCGGTCACAAGTGGTGTCCCACAGGGCTCGGTCCTTGGCCCCCAATTGTTTGGCATCTACTTTTCAGAAGTACAGGCCAACATGGGAGGACTTTGGCTGACAAAGTTTGCAGACGACTGCTAACTGAGCTGCATAGTGGAAAGTGCATCGGACACGGATATCCTTCAGAAGGGACTCACGGAAACAGATAGCTGGTGCCAGAGCCATGGCCTGAAGTTAAACGCCAAAAAATGTATAGTCATACCCTTCGGGAAAAACAAGGTAACCCCAAGCTACCATATAGGTGGCAATCCACTATGCACAGAAGAGGTTATCAGGGACCTGGGGACCCAGGTTGACAGTGGCTTTTCTTTTGACACTCACGTTGCTAAAGTGGTTAGAAAGACCTTCTACATTGCCCTCCTGATCATGAAGGGATTCACATCCAGATCTAGTGAGGTCATTGTTCCCCTGTACTCTTCACTTATCAGACCAATGATCGAGTACAATGCCCCATTCGGGATGTATCTCACCCGACATCTGCAGCAATTGGAGAGACCCCAAATGTTCCTCACCAAAAGGATAAAGGGACTCCAAAATCTGTCATATGCTGCCAGATTGAAGAAACTCCCACTCTATTCAGTCGCATACCGTCTGCTCAGAGGTGACATGTGCCTGACATACAAGGCCATGTCCAACCCGGAATTAATGGACATGCTCCACCTCAAAAAATCCAAATCCACCAAAACCACTACAGCAAGCGACTTAAACCTTAGCACGGATATAAATAGGACGTGCTGGAGGGATAGATTTATCACTCAGAGACTCCCTATGCTGTGGAATAAAATCCCGGTCCATGTGAGGCAGAGCACCTCGCTGGCTCTGTTCAAGAGAAATCTTGACCTGTGGATGGGAGATCGTAGGTTTACCCCAGGAATCATCTCTGTGTCACTGCTGGACAGAGGCACAACAAACTAATGGGCACAGTATTTTTTCATATAAGGGGTGGCGTAAGCCACAAAAATTTGGGCTAGGCTTATAAATGCCTTAGGGCAGATAGCCTAGTATAAACCTATGAACCTATGAACCTATGAACCTTACGGTAACATATTCTGACCATGGCTTAACACTATGCATATTGTGATTTATGTGAACATGCTGTACATATCTACTATCAATTATTGTGTGTAATATAAACGAGTTCATATTAAAATTTATAATAAAATGTATATAGAGGTATATATAAAAGAGGTTATTAAAGCATATAGTGAAAACCTTTAAACATATAAAACATACACGCATATTCAGCCTTTTAGCTATAAGTGTATGTAAAAACATTCAATATAAACTATAACAATACAATTCAATTGTTTCCCTCCATACCATATTATGAATTATCATTGTAACCTAGTTTATTTATACTTAACTTTCTAGCTTTCAAAATAGGTCTAATAGGTATTCTATCATTTAGACCTGGTTTATGATCTGCTCTAAGTCGAATGATCCAATTCATTTCAATTTCTTCTGTTTTATTTATAATATCTCCCCGTCTAATATTAGTGTAATTATTCTGTAATACTTTGAATTTAAAAGTGTGTTCTGTTGATGTATTAATCACATGCTTGGACAAAGCATTAGTTGTTGACCCTGTTCTGATATTATAAAGATGCTCCCTGATACGGTCCCTCAGATGCCGATCAGTTTTCCCTATGTAAAAGGCAGGACAAACTGTACAGAGGGCAATATATACTATGTGTGTTGTATCCATATATATATATATATATATATATATATATATATATATATATATATATATATATATATATATATATATATATATATATATATATATATATATATATATATATATATATATATATATATATATATATATATACACATATTCTATTACTCTATGTCTCAGATGCTTACCATGTGTGATTATCTAGTGTTTTAACAAATGTGATTGTTATGCGTTAATGAAGCTTTTGACCACAAGCTCCTGAGGAAAAAATCTGACTTGGCTAGATAACCAGTTTAACTACTATTAACTAGCAACTAGCTAATCATTTAATTAAAACAAGCTGAACCATTAAGAGATGAACTGTGTCTGATGCTCTACAGCTTCAGTTATCCCTGAGTGATCCTGCCAGTTACTGCATTAGAACATATCATTATACTTCACTTTATTCAGGCAGAGAAAAAATGTCTGTTAAAATATCACTTTCCCTATCTGATGCTGTAGGTTGTTACTGGGTGGAGGGGCTTTATCTAATTCATTAAAATGGCTACTCGTGCAATTTACAGATACATTACCAATATTATTAAGCTTTCCCAATATTTTCCTTCCTTTTGCATGGAAAAAGGCCATGGTGGTATCCCTCCCACAATTGTACTATCCATGCAGCGGAATATGTAGAGTCATGGCCTAGAGTGTTGTAGGTCCCGGCTTCAATTCCCCAGCAGTCATAGCTTTAAGATTTGTGTAGCCTGGTGGGTTAATGCAGTGGGTTGTATGTGAGAGGGGCCCAGGTTCAAAACTTGGCAGAGGTGTTTATTCGTGCATGTGGGTGTTGGCATAATTGTTGAGGTATTTACCTCATAGACACAAGTTACAGGGTTTGATTCATACATCTGGGATGGGAAATTTGGCTAGGCTCAAAATGGCCCATTAGGGCAGATAGCCTAGTACTAAACTTTGAACCTTTGTAAACCCTTGCTTCTTTGGAAACTTCCAGGCTTATTTCCATATTCTATGTCTTATTTAGGAGACAGAAAAATATGGGAGTTCCTGACGTAATGGATTTTAAATGTTTTAAAATATCATTCACACACTCACTATAGCCATTTGCATTTTCTTGTGTTTCTGAAAGCTAATTGTCTTTAAGTGAAACAACCCAAAATTCTGACTAGGAGATGGATTCCATCTTATGAAGGAGTCCTTACCAGTATTAATTATAAACAGTTATAATCAGATAAATGAAACAGGCAACATTTCCTGACATGCTGAAATAAATATTTGTACTAAGCTATAGTTTTTATTTATAAATGCAGCTCTTTCTGGTACAGTGATCATGTAAAAGATAAATTCCAGATACGAACACATTGAGTAAAATGCAGCAGCACAATTTATTTCTCACAAAAACACAAAGCTTTCAGGAAAAAATCCCTTCTTCAGTGTCTTTTTTCCTGAAAGCTTTGTGTTTTTGTGAGAAATAAATTGTGCTGCTGTTACATTTTACTTAATGTGTCCGTTTCTGGAATTTATCTTTTGTGTGCTACTTTCTATTCCAACGGCTTACCTTAGTGCTGGTTTATGTGACTGTACAGTGATCATGTACACAGAATCATCGCCCTGACAATTTACACTATTTGGAAATATTTATGTTTAATACATCCACTAAAGCTTGTTTCAGGGATTTTCCTGACATGTTAAAAATACATACATACATTAAACATATTCTTGCACTGTCCTTCCTGAAGAAAAATCTAAAATATACAGATAAGTGCACATGCATGTCAAATATGTCAGTGTTGCCCTCTCTCTTGTTCAGGGGAAGACAGCCGAAACCGGGCTCCAATGTTAGTGCCACTGTCATGCAGCCTCCTATGTTTCTTGTTTCAGCTTTGCCTACAGTGTTGTGTCATATTCAGTTATTTTGGGGGGGGGGGGTTGAGTTTTTTTCTCTCATTGGGTATCACATTTCTAAATTATATTTTCATTGCTACTGAATTAGATTTTGTAGATTCTCTGCCTTCTGTTCATTAAATACCATTTTATGTTTGCTTGCTAAATTATTATATTATATGTATTTATTATTTATTATTTTATTTATTTGTCTATCAAATTTCTACATGAAATAATATACTACCTTTCCTTGCAGAGAAAATTAGTTAAGGTGACATGTTAATACTGCACAAAACTATGAATAATATCTCAACATTGTGCCTGTGTTGTTTATACTGATGCCATGTAAATCAAAATGACTGTCTGCAAACCAATATATTTATGCCTGTGTTTCTCCTTAATGTTCAGTTATGGAACTTTTCTCCTGGGGCAGCCAGTGAAAAGATGCCTTTTTGGGGCAGTGAGCTTTTCCCAGTTAACAAAATAAATTGCCACTGTGAAAATTATTTGCAGTTTAAAAGGAAATTAGTTATTACTTCACAAATGTGCCCACCATTACAAAGTTAATGCTTCTTGAAGATGCAGTGCCAGGTCCCAGGTTATCTCTTAATTTAGAGTATGACTTATGCAAAATATTTCCCTTCCTCTTGAGCATGCATGAAGTGTGAAAAAATAATGTAGTGGTAATTTGCTTGATATAAGATGTATAGATAAAAAGAAAAGGGTAGAATGTGAGATGATGTGGAAAAGGAAACTGATATGGCTTATAGGTAATGATACATGCTCAGGTATTGCAAAAGTTTTAAAATGCATAGATTAAAATATTAAACATAATGGTGGCAATATCAGGGAGATTTTTAGTGTAGGATTTAAGAAGGGGCTAGAAGATGTTTAGAATAGTGGTGCATATACATACACAAATGTAAATGAAAGAAAAAATGTTTTAGGAAAGATAGGTATTAGTAAATCTGTCCATTATGGTGAGAGAGAGAGACTTTAATTATAATTTAAGAAAGAAAAAAGGGAAACTAGAACTAGATGTAAAAATGATGAGATGGATAGTAAATATTGGTAAGTTAAAATAGGTAAAAGGAAATAATATACTTATAAGAGGGGTTTACTTAATACAGAGCTTGATTAATAAGTGTTTTAAGAAGACGTGGAAAAAAGATGGAATTAGAGAAACAAAGGTTTCAGATCATGTGGTCACATACTTCTCAAAGTTTTACAGCAAGAAATTTAAACAAAGCCATAAATAATGTGGGGAAAAAGACTCAAAAATAGAAGCAATGTAGATATTTCTCTTACAAACTTAGAAAGTCAATAGAATGACAGGTTTTGTGTTAGTATTCATTTTCTGAAGGGTAGGATGTCTGAAACACAAATGTCTATCAATATTTTCTGACTTCAATCCAAAATTAATTGACATTCATTTACCAGAAAACTTCAATTTTATGAAAAACAGGCCAAAAATATGAGGCAAAAATCTGGACAGTTGAGAGGTATGTAGGGTCAAATGGGCAATAATAGGAGAGAATGCAAATGTAATAAAAGAAGGAAAATTGTTAAAAGAGTGACAAGAAAAATACAGGCAGATGATTAAACTTTCCTGATATAGAAACATATATAAAAGCATCAATATCTAAAACAGTCTCCGATTGGATAAGTCCAAATTTCTCTGCAAATTGGAAAGAATTACTAACTGTAATATCAATAAATGAATTTGATTTACAAAAAAAAAAATCAAATAACAGATAAAAATAATTTGCCATGGCACATAATTATTAGTATACAATATAACATAACTAAACCCATTAAAATTCATATGATTAATTATTACATTGACTCATTTAGGAAAATTATTAATGCAAATATAGATTTAAAAATCTGGTTTGATCTTTTAATACCATTTATAGTCACAAAGAACTTTCCACATAAAATATATAGAGAAATTATTAATTCCTGGGAACAGAAAGGATTTTTTGTTGGCTCCAATGTATCAAAGAACTAAAAGTTTTAGATATGCAAGTAATAAAAACAACATACAAATTCCACAATAGGGCTGGCTAACTTTACAGAGTATTCTGTCATATTCACAAGATTTAAGTAGAATAATTAACAATTCTTCATTTAAAGAAATACCTAAATTTACAATATATATATATATATATATATATATATATATATATATATATATATGAAATCATATGTAATGACTTTGACATGTGAAACAATATTTCAAAAAATTTACAAAATATTGATAAACTATAAAACAACACACAAAACCTCATATTGGAAATATATAACAAAAGGACACTAAATACAGTAAACTGAAGATATTAAAACAAATATCTTATTATTGATAAAATATACATCCTTTACACAATAGTGGAAAATTTTTAATTGGAAATGCTTGCACAGAGCATTCTTAACCCCAGACAGAATCAGTAAAATTAGTTTTTCCATAAAATGAATATGTTGGAGATGTGAGCAAGTACACAATGCAGATTGGAACGGCATTTTCTTTGATTGTGTTAAAATTAAGCCATTTTGGAATGGTATTAATAACTTTCTACAAGCTTTATTTAATGGATCATTTTATTTAACTAAATCATTTGTATTATTAAATGTGAATGAAGGTTCACATTTGAATAGGTCAAACATGTATCTAGTATGGACTATACTTGCAATTTCAAGGAAGTATATAACAAGAAGATGAAATACAAACACAATACCAACTTTGGAAGACTTCTACAGCGTACTGAAGACCACAGCATTATTGGAAATTAAAATTAAAGAACTAAGAATTTATCCAAAGCTATTTATCAATAACCCTTGGGGAAAAGTCTTATTGTTGACTGACACTATACAATAGTTGAACAGACACTCTGATAATGGATTGGACATACTTATAAAGTAACTGTATACATTAAGATCTGTTATAGTGTCAGGCTAATGTAAATAGTGTACATAGTTGTTTAAGATGTTATGTATAAATACTATGGAATTCATTCAAATCTATTTGAAAAATAAAAAAAAATTGAGGAAAAAAAAAAGAAAAATACAGGCATGGTATGTCATAAAAAAGAAATATGGCAATTGTGGAAAGTTCATACAATGAAGCCATTTAATGGAAGTATGATGCAGTGATGGGTGATGTATAAAGAAAAGTTTAAAAAATCTAAATAAAATGAGATAATGGAAAAATGAAAAAGGGATATACAATAAGCAGTTATATAAATAAATTGTATAAAGAAGTTTCACATTTTAGGTAAGAAACTGAGATATAATCAGAGAAAATAAATGTAATGAAGGGTGAAAAAGGATATTAAAAATATAAAGTAGAGAAAATTATGAATATAGTCTAAAGGTATATACAGAATTTGTACAACAAAGAATGTAAATATGTAAATGGGGGATATAGATAGAAAAGAAGATGAAAATGGATGAAGTGGAAGAAATGGAAATATGTTTTGAGAGGCAAAGATTGGAAGATTCTATAAAGGAAAGGAAAGAAAAAATTGTAAAACATCCATATGGATTGGAGTAGAGTTTATGTAAAGAAATTTCAGATAAATATAAAACTGTCAGTGTTATCCCTTACAATCAGCAAAAAATAAGTAATGAAAAGTAATAGGGAAGACACCAGGCACAGGATTCCCAAGTGAAAAGTAATAGGGAAGACTCCAGGCACAGGATTCCCAAGCACTGCAAAAGCCACCAGCAGTCCGCTCAATGTATATTGAAAAACCAAGTCTTTTATTCATATCCAAAACTCCATAAGATTTAACGCTTTCATCTACTGCACCATAGACTTCATCAGAATCAATAAAAAGACATTCACCATTGATATTTATATCATTTTCAAGACAATGAGTTAATTAATTAACAGCAACTACTTCATTAGTTTAAAGCAGCAGTAACAATCTGCCATGTGAGTTCCAGTTTAAATAAAAAAAAACTGCATATATAAAACACTAAAAACTTATAAATAAACAATATGAATAACCATTGTTGTTCATAAAAAATATTAAAAATATTAAAAACCTAATAGCAATGAACATGTTTTTATGTTGTAAACTTGCATTCTTGTAATAAATATACTATAAGATGTTCTAATGGCAAGCTGAAGCTTAACTTATGTACAATACATACATAATAGTGTGACATATTTATAACAATGATACACTCGTACTTATTATTATATCTACTATTGTCTCAATTCCAGTAAAGGTGTAATATTAATGTTATTATTAATACCAGGGGCACATGTTGCATTTAACAACAACTGCCATCTCATTTCTCTCTCTTTCAAAATAGTTTTTTGTATTCCTCCCCAGGGCTGTGATATAACTATTTCCACAATTCCAAACCCGAAGGCAGCACAAGTAGGATTAGCTACTATATGTCTATATAGAGCACTATTTTTGTCCTTTCTCCTTATATTATAAAGATGTTCGTATATCCTGTTTTTAAAAGCTCTACAGGTTTTCCCTATATAGAATGCAGCACAGGTGTTACACTTAGCTAAGTATATCACCTACTTAGTATTACAGTTCCCTTTCTTAAAATATATCTTTGTTTTGTTAACATTCTCTAGAATAATATAGTTGTCTTCTATGATAGCAAAGCACTGGTTGCACCTACAACATTTCCTAGTACCTTCATTAGTTCTTCCTTGTGCTTGTATACCTCTATTATATTCAAATTTATTTTTCAAGTTTGGGGCAGTTTTGTACACAAAATTAGGCTTGTGCCCCAAGATTCTACAAACCTCGGCATCTCCTTTTAGGTGAGCCCAATTTCGTATAACTATATTTTTTACTATTTCTGCTGTTGGATTATAATTCTAGTATTAATGCTCTACTATAACTATTATTTCCCTCTGTATTTCTATTACTTACTAATTCTGCTCCTAATAATGGTTTATATATTTTACCCCATTCCCTTATAACATATTGAGCAACATCATTAATCACAGAAACAGGCTATCCTCTTACCTTAAACATTCGGCCAATATTGACAATCTCACTTCTCATCTCCTCAAAGTCAGAGGTCATCCAAGCTGCTCTTAAGCACTGCCTTTTCAGTATACTCTTTTTTTTGTTTCCAAGGATGACAACTACTATATTCTAAATAAGAATTACTAAAGGTGCTTTTCCTGTACATTCTAGATTTAAACCCTTTGTCAGTGTGAGAGATAAAAGTATCCAAGTAAACTATCCCTTGAATAGTATAGGAATGTGTGAACTTTACATAAGTACTAGTATGATTCAGATATCCTACAAATTCCTCAATTTGTTCGATAGTACCTCTCCATAGAACAAAAATATCATCCAAGAAATGTACACATCTAATAGTCTTATCTGTGTACTGGCTCTTAAAAATATATTCATCCTCCCAGTAGAACCAAGTTAGCATATATGGGGGCACATGCTGCCCCCATAGCTATTCCCTTAGTCTGTTTATATATTTCTCCTTCGAAATATATAATATTGTTCTCCAAAACAATCATCATAAATTCTACCAGTAGCTTAATCCTGTCCCATTCCAAGCCTGAATATTTTCTGATGCTGTTACTATAGCTTACTAACCCTTCATCTTTAGGAATGCATGAAAACAAGTCTACTACATCAGTGCTTAAAAAGATTAGATCCTTGCCCCAGATATCACCTTTTAGTCTGCTTAGAAAGTCCCATGGATCTTTAACCAGATGCTGGACTTTATCATAAACATGTTTGAAGGATCTATCTATCACCAGATAGATCTATCCGTCTATGAGCTATATTTACCTCATTAATAGATATAACCTCATAGGTACCTGTATTATTAAGAATATCATATACTTTATTTACATATTCACACTGGTCATATAATACCACTCTGCCACCTTTATCAGGTTTCATAACTCAAATATTATGGTCATTACATATAGTTCTTAGCACTTCCTATTCTTAAATACTTAAATTAGTCCTAAGTTTTCTGTTTTTATTATTACCTTGTAAGGTGTACAACTCTTCACTAATGACCTTTTCAAAGGTGACCAAAGTGAGGTGCAATGGTGGATTAAATTTACTTGGTCTCCTCAGACTATTAGCCTGCTTACTAGTGCTGCTATCCTTAAAATAGATGGCAAGGTATAATTTCCTTAAATATAACTTCAGCTCTATAAGTGTGTCAATCAAATTAAACCTAGTAGTAAACATATACTTCATACCCTTGGAAAATAACCTAAAATGGTCTTGGTCAATATTTAAAGATGTATAATTATATATATATATATATATATATATATATATATATATATATATATATATATATATATGAAAATTATCTAAGAAATGTGTGATCTGGTTTTCATCAATACTAATTTCTTCTATCCCTCTCTGTATACTTCCCTTTGTCCTTGTCCCTGTTCTGTTTTCCAACCCCAGACTTGTTTTCTCTGCCATCCTTTCCTCTGCCCTGAATCCCAGGTTTTGTGAGTAGGTTTCCACCCTTCCTGCTTCTGTCCCCAATAAAAATTTCCAGACTTAAAATGTGTCTGCTTAGCATTTACTTCCTTATAAGTCTTTGCTTCTTGTATATTATTTACTTGCTTATAAACATTCCTTTTCCAGGGGTAAACTGTGTTAGTATTATAATGTTTATTGTCACGTTCTATTTTCTTACATTTTTTCTGCATAATCCTGTCCCACTTCCATTTGATATTTTCAAACAGTTTTTTATATCTCTTTTCCCATTGTGGGAACAATAATGTAATGTAATGTTATGTTTGATAGTTTTGGTTTTGAATTTATGAAATTCATTATGAAATGCAATGACCATTATAAATGTGCTTTAATAGAAGAGGTAGACAAGATGAATATAGCCATTAACTCTGATTTATTGTTCCCACAATGTGAAAAGAGAAAAAAAAAATCTATACCTGCAACCTTTTTTAGCAATGGAACTATTTCAAGAAAATTTAACATTTAATGATAATAAAACAAAAATTTTACCGATAAACATAAATAAGAATAAAATCCCAAATAAGTTCTTTAAATATATTGTTAAAGAAAAGAAAATGAATTACTTGGGAATAACCGTAATGGGTCATATTAAAGTTATAGTAAATTATAATTATACTAATTGTGCAAATAAGATAAAGAATATAATGGACAAATGGAATAAAATTGTATTTACAATAGAAAAAAGAATCTCCCCAGGATTTAATAAACTCCGTGTGGACACTGTATAGAGCATACATGGAATGTATCCATGTACACAGCCCCCCCCCCCTTGCCAGCGCACCATGCATATTAATAATGGCATGCTGCCAAGGGAGAGCCAAGGAACACAGATATTGAATCAGTGTTGTCTGTTTTTTTTTTATTTTATTCTTTTTTAAATGCATGTTTGCACAGCGCAGAACACAGCAATGACAAGCTGTGTTCACATGTAGATAGATGACACCTGCCAGACATCTCAAAATAGAAACCAGATGTAATTAATAAGCATAATGACATTTTATGGGGGGGGGGGTTGTTTTTTTTTTTTTTTTTTTTTGGAGTTTGCAAAGTGCAGAGCGAAGCCCAGCTAAGCCGAGTGAAGCTCACACATACATGGCAGACACCTGCCAGACATCTAAAAATAGAAACTGGATGTAATTAATTATTTATTGATGTGTTTAAGCATGTTTGCACA
Source organism: Protopterus annectens (assembly GCF_019279795.1). Taxonomy (NCBI): domain Eukaryota; kingdom Metazoa; phylum Chordata; order Ceratodontiformes; family Protopteridae; genus Protopterus; species Protopterus annectens. The sequence continues at coordinate 777,398,950 of NC_056744.1, forward strand.
GCATGGCATGTTGCTTAGCACTGCTAACAGGTAGCTCAGTGGTATATGTAAAGGTATACCAGATTTCTTAATATCCACAAAGCTAAATGTGTAGAGTTATGGCTGTATGTGTAGTAGGTCCAGGCCTCGAATACATGGAAGTCAGAACTTTTCTGTATTTTTGTAGCACATGTTATGGACAAAATTTTAAAATATGTCTCTGCTGCACTCTGTGCAAACTGTGCTCAAACCTGCTAAGCACCACATAAACATGGTAACAGCTGCCAATGTTTGTGCAGTGCTCAGCTTCACTAAAACTACTATTGTGCATGTTTGCTCACTGCTCAGCTCTGCTTGGCTGGTTTGAGTGCTACCAAGCAACTCTGCACTTTTTCGAATGCTTCTCAGTGACATGTAAGAGTGGGAAAACAACCTGTATAAAGTGCACTAGGCAGGAATTCTGCAGAATCCATTGGAGTTCAATCATCTGTCGGGTGCTGGAGAAAGTGTGCACTTTCAGGCAAAACAGTGGGTCATTCAGGAGTCCATGGTCATGGTTGGGCTCCTTGTCAAAAACCATGAAGATAGGCTGCTCTAGGGCAGTTTCCAGGGCTCAGCATATAAGGTGGAGGCCTGGAACTGGCTGGCCAGAGAACTCACCAGTGTTACTGGTATCCTCCATACAAGTGAGCACTGTCATCACCACCATGATGACCTGAAAGATGTAAGTGGTGAACCTTGGACACCTGGGTCCAAGAAGCTAGGGCAGGGAATGCCCCACAAGTATGTAAGTACTTTTTCCTCTGTTTTACCAATATGCAATCTGAATGTCTGCAAAACTGGTATGCATAATGGTGTGCTTCTCTCCCAACAGCTGCAGATGAGAGGACTCACAATGTCACGTCTCATGCTGGGAACCTGGCCAGGTTTCCCTGTGAGTGTGGTGAGTATGGATGTATTATGCAAACTGTAGTGCAATGAGTAAGAAAGAGTAAAGCATTAACTGCAATAAAGTACGTACAATAAAGTCTGTAGTGCAATAAATGTGGAATTAGAGCTGTAGTGCAATAAATGAATAATAACAACTGTAGTTCAATAAAAACAAGAAAATACCAATAACAGCAAGAATTGTCATAACCATTGTAGTACAGCTGTCTGCATTGAGTCTGGAAGGTTGCTGCAATCAAGTATAACACTGTAATAGCTGTAGAATGCAAATCTAATGGCTGCAAACTGTATTGCTTAACTCATAGTATTGTTCAAGGATGTCTCCAGGCCAATACTGGTCACATAATGCTCTGTCTTCCACAGACTTCAGCTAATAAAGTTATATGGGCGAGGTAGCCCACTTCATGGCCAGATATTGTGTGAACTTCACACATATTTCAAACCAATAATAGTAATATGTGTTCACTAGTATTGTTGAAAGTGGAATAAAGCTGTAGTTATATATGCAGTATGGTTGTATACCATGCATGTGTGTTTTGTCACTGTCTGCAGTCTAGTATAACACTGTAACAGTACTAGAATGCTAGAGAAAAGTCCTGCAACTTGTTTTGCACAATTCACAGCATATTTCCATGTGATCTGCAGGAAAGTATCAGTCACACAGTAGTCAGCAGTGCCTCAGTAGCTTACTCTGTTAAATTCCTTAATTACTGTACATTTTGCCACACACAGTCACATAATGTTCACAATTTCTCTCTCCCCAAGAACACAAAAATGTTATGGGTGAATTAGCCCATATTATGGGCAGATATTATGTTTAGATCTCACAGAATGTTGCACTCAATAGCAAGAATGTGTTCATCAGCATTGTCGAGTCAGAAATAAAACTGTGTAATTCCAGATTGGCTGCATCTCTTGCATGTCTGTACTATGCTGCTGCAGCCAATTATTCAATTACTTGCAGATGTCCCCTACAGTCACAGCTAGTGGGTTCTACTCCCATGCCTACCAACTAAGCCATGACAGCTGTCTAATTTAATTACTGTACACAAACATGCCTCTCAAGTGTCACAATTTCTCATAATGTAATTAAAACTCGTTAATTCATCTGTCACATGTTTACCAGATAAATTATTACCTGGAATGCAATATATTACCAAATCCATTTACAGAACACCCTCGTAGTTATATAAGTCCACATTATGTGAAACCATTCTGAGTAGTTCTGTACCTCCATTTGTTAGTGCTTGACCCCTATTGTCCCATGCTATTGGTTTGAGAGGTATGTACATGCTATAGCAGCTACAGGAGAATTGGAGTCACTGTAATCATAACTGTCAGTACACACCTGTAGAAGTATATATGACCAGTGCTATCAGGGATATCATCTGCAATGTCACTAATGGAATGTTTTTCTCTCTCACTCCCTACCCCTTATCATAATGTATTCATTATTGTAAAGTATTATTATGATTTAATATTAACATATTTTGTCCCAAAAAAAAATCGTCTCATACATAACTCTTCAATTCACACACGTGTCCACTGGACCCAAGTAATTCGGTCCAATTGGCTTGACAGCACACTTATGTTGTCTTCACTCCTCTGGGGATTGAGAGTCCAAATTCATCTACAAATTCTGTCAAAATGCAGAGTTGTTGCTGTGCAAGAAATGGATAGCTATGGTTCTTTCCTACACCTTTCCTGCACAATCCTCCCTGCCTTTCAATATGTTTTTCCCCCTGCTTGCCCCTATTTCATCACTTTCCTATCTTCCCCTTTTTTCTTTTCTTTATATTTTTTTAGCTTGGAGGTGCATGGCACTCCACATAATGCAGCTTCACTTAGATCAGCTAAATAGAGCTATAATGAGTATATATGTTTTTAACATTGTAAGTCACATGTACAAAATAAACACCTCTGCCATGTTTCATACCCAAGCTCATCACAACTGCAGCACACTGCATTAACCCACTATGCCATGCAACTCTTAGTTAAAACAGGTGGTTTAAACAAAACATAGTAATTGCCAATTATAGTCATTAGGCATGTTTCAGTAGAGTGGTGCACTGCGCCGCACCACCCAAACTGGAATAAACAGTAATGGAAAAAATGGAAGTGTACCTTGGAGTCTGTTGCAATAATACACCACTAGACAGCCAAACACATTATAATAGATGTAACTGAGGCCTGTGATAGGAGTTAAATGTGCCCTTTTATCAGCAGCATGTAGAAAGTCACCTGCTAAGGCATTTATGGTAAAATATATGTTCATCTGGGACTCTGGTGCAGAAATACATCCATATAAAGCCATGCACATACTGATGGATGTAGAAAATGTTTGTCACAGCCTGTATGTGTGCCTATATTTCTTGCAAATACAAGTTCAGTCTGTTAAATGACTTGCATACAGAACATTTTTCCACACGCAGTCCTGGGTTCATATCTAGTGTTGTGCTGCATTTCAATTACATTTTTGTGAAGACAGCAATTAATGGATCACTAATACACTCTTTATCCACACAAAGCATTGCAAATTAAATAACTGCTTTTCAGTGTATGAAGTCACAGACCCGCAAGTAGGGAGACACTTCACATATATGTATAGCAGTACTATGTCACCTAGTACTCTGTTATTGATACAGCTGCCTAAGATACGTACCTTAAACACATGACTTAATTGGAGTGTAGAGGGTACCCTCACCCTAGCACTGCCTCTACAACAAGGCTGACACAGCTGACACAGATACACCTACAGCTTGTTGTCCTCTATAGTGTTCACACTCTCTGCCTATGTCTGCTACCTGCAACAGCAGCGCATCTGCAGCCTGTGGTACAGCTCTATGCAAAGGTTTCTGCAACAGACCTACCCTCTGTGATGATTTAGTCTCTTCACCCCAGTAGTGTCCATCTCAACAGCTAAGAAAGCAGCCCAGGTCTACATGAAGGCCTTATGTATTGCACAGTGGTTGCATGGCACTGACTAATGATAGTGCACTTTAGCTGCTTTGGTTGCAATTAGCATTTCAGAACCACAGATTGGTTTAGAGGTAATCACCTGCTGATGGAGAGGATGTTTAAAAGCCAGGCAGCTAGCAAAGGGGAATCATTCTGTATGAGACCTTAGTCACACAGAGCACGCCTTTGTGAAACTTTAATAGACACACAGTTCAACAGAAGAGTACTGCACTCTATCAAATATGTAACTGTTTTTTGTGTCTAACAGGATTCAGATGGGAGGATAAAGGTATGGGGAATAAGGATTACAGCATTAAGATGGCCATAGACCTGTGGTGATGACATGTCAGCGATACCCTGCTGACATACACCTACAGGGGACATACAATACATCAGGATGGCATTGTCTGCTGTCAGTGTGACACACTGGTGTTATCAGACTTTCCCTATATAGCGGTTGTTATAGCACATTGCTATTTGTCTGTCACTGCTTCTATGATATATTATTATGTGGTTGGCCTTAGGAGACACACCACAGTAGACTGGAGTGTTGGCTGTATGATCATGCAGCAGAAGCTGTCCTGTCACACAGGGAAATACCTTGGATAATGGTACTATCTCAGTTGTATACACACACACACACACACACACATATATATATATATATATATATATATATATTTTTTTTTTTTTTTTTTTTTTTTTTTTAAGATTTCACATGCTTGATATATTTTAAACTTTAAATTTAGAATGTAATTAATATTTTATGTAGCTTGATTTATTTATTTTTTTACTATGTTTGGCTGTTTTTGTCATGTGATTTACTATAAGAGGGCTATTTAACCTGAAATGGTGGTGTAACTTGGTGTTCTAAAGAAGTCTTTTTGCTATAACCTGATGAAAGCACTTAACTAGTTATTAAATTCATTTTCTACTATGCTGCATTTTGCTCCTTGTTCCAGCTTTGCATTTTGTTTTTGGTATTCTTTGGTTCTTAGTTTGGATATGTCTTCTCCTTCCTCTGCGGCTGGACCTAGTTCTCACCATTTGCGTGGTTTGGGTGAACTGGCTGACAATGTGGGTATGTTAACCTAACTAGTCATAGCCGGCTTTAGACACAAGCAAACCCTGCGGTCGCTGGGGGCCCCCCAACAACAGCAAATTCCCTTATCTTGATATTTTGAAACATGTCTATCAAACTAACAAAAGCTAGTGCAGCAATCTTGGATACTTAATAAAAAATGTGAGTAATAACTCTTATTTATGCTGTCTGAGGCAGGCCATATTCCCAGATTGGACCTATATATGCAGACAACAAATGGCTTGTTAGTTTGTTGTGAGCTATTTCTTTGTCATCTTTGAATATTAAGCCTTGGGCACATCTTATGTCTTCCTTGAATGAAAAAGAAAATACTTAAATTCTTTTCTTACTCATGTTTTTTGTTTAGGACACCATTGGATTAAAAGGTTGGGAAAATGCTCTAAAATGCATCCCAGAACACCTATAATCCTATGGCTTCTTGGTTCCTGGCTTACCTGAGTTGTTTCCTAAATGGTTATCACTGTGCTGTCTTGGTCAGGAAAGGTATGCTAAAAGGATCCAAGGAAAACTTAAGCTGAACAGCAACACTAAATTTCTTTCCGTAATCATTTCTGTTCAAGCCATCAATGGACGAAAAGATTATGTAAAAAGAAAAAAAATTAAAACGCACTTTAAAGCATATAGACAGCATTTCACCTAAGTCCAGACCTATATATAGAGTTGCTATTAGAGTTGCTTTTATGTATCATTGTTGTAGCTAAAGTGACAGTAACTGTGAACATCCCTCTGTTAGATGAGTGAACATAGTGTGGTACATAGGCCTGTTGTACTGTAACAGCACTGCAGCTACAGGTTAGTCTGCACATAGCTACTTCTAAAAGTTTGCAGCATGAACTAAAAGGCTGCTTTGGAGGGGTGGCAGTGACAGGGTGATACTTTGACAGAAGTGCCTAGAGGGCCCCAAGACTTGACATTTGCTGGGGGCCCCCAAAATGCTAATACCGGCACTGTAGCTAGTACAACAGCTAACCCAACAAGTTCCCTTTTTGACTGCTTGTTCTGGTCTGGGACCTAATTCAGTGTCTGTGACTGAATTTATTCTTCCTGGGCAAACCTCCTTGGTAAATATGGCTTCCAATTCTACAAATAATGAATTCATGGTGACTCCAAGAGCCTTATATGAGAATGCAGGTGAAGGTAACATTAACAACCACATTAACATCAATGCATGGTTCAGTTTTGATATGCAGTTTGAGACTGCCAGTTCTATGGAAAATGGCACCATAGAACAATGAATTAAATCTCTGGAAGTAAAACTGTTCAAAATTAGAAAGCTGCAGGTGGAGAACAATTATTTTAAGGAGAGTATTAAGGTCCATAGAATACCGAAGGTGCTTTGGTTTTGGAAGTTCTCTAATGGACTAATTGAAAACTCTCATTTACATATTGAACTAATCAAACTATTCGATCAAGGTTGTAAACTACTAGAAGTACTTATTAAGCACAACCAAAAAAGCATTGATGTGTTAATGTGCGAGGCCACTTCACTTGAAACAATTACTACTAAAGATTTACTGTTTGAACAGCACAAGGATAAGTTTTTAAGTATTTTCAATTCTGTGAACAGGAGCATTGTTAACAAAGTGTAGAAAAGAAAATAAATTTGCCAGAGACAAATCAGACTACTCTAAGGGTTTGGCTTAAAACAAGCTGGTTGCTATGGTTAGACAAATCAGACTACTCTAAGGGTTTGGCTTAAAACAAGCTGGTTGCTATGGTTAGACAAATCAGACTACTCTAAGGGTTTGGCTTAAAACAAGCTGGTTGCTATGGTTAGACAAATCAGACTACTCTAAGGGTTTGGCTTAAAACAAGCTGGTTGCTATGGTTACTTCTCCTAGCCAAGAGTCATCCACCAATGAAAATATTGTTACTGATGGCATTTCCCAGAATGATTCAGTCCCTTTAGAAAGGGACCTCCCCCGATATTCAGAGAGGTTGAAGAACCATTGGGAACATCAGGGGGTACTTCAGAAAGGGACTGTGAACAACTACGGCTTTTATGCCCAGCAGGCAAAGGGAAATTAGAACAGGAAAAGGAACCAATGGGTTTAATGGATTTTGTGGATGATAGACTGTTTTGACTTGGATTTGGATACTATTAAAAACGAGAAAGGTGACTTTTCCATATACAACTACAAGGATTGCTTGTTTGATGCAAAAAATGGTGGACCTTTTGAGTAAAGGTTGCAGTTTTGTTCCGTCTAAACAAGTTAGAATTGATGAACTTCTAACTGACTTTAAATTGTTCTTGAGAAAACTGAATTTTCAGTTACTGTTCAAAGATAATGATTTTGGGAACAATAGCTTGGTTATTAGAAGTAGTCTTTACAATCCACCCCTTGCTTCCTCTTATGTTATTTGACAAAATGTGTGATTTTGACTTTAGAAATTTATTGAAAAATGGTTCTGTTTGCAATAACTCAAACCTTACTATAGTTGAAAATAAACTTTTGAGGAAGTTATGCTGTGACAAAACTGTAAGGGTGATGAAGCCAATTATAGGCGGTGGGTGGTTATTATGAATAATGAAGACTACCTTAACAAAATGTTTGAATTCCTGTATGATGGTAATTTCTATGAAGACACATTGTTAAACTATATACACTTTTCATATGCCAAAACTGATTGGTTGCGCAAGGACATGTTAGATCATGGTGAAATTACCTATTACTAAAAACTGTCTTTCGGCTTTCCCCAGTTAGGGGTCGCCACAGTGGAACTCCGGTCTGCTAATGATTGGCAGTGAATTTTTACAGTGTCGAGTTGCCAGCCCAGTGACAACCTTCAAAGAAGGCACACCCACACATGCATGCACCTACCTGCATGTCTTTTAAATTCACTCAACCTCGAGGAGGACATGCAGACTCTGCACAGAAGGTGCTCCAGCTGAGAATCGAACCAGAGAACTTCTTGCTGTGAGGCAACAATGCTAACCGCTGCATCATGGTGTTTTTTGAACGTGAAATGCCCTAAGGTACCTTTGATTTTTGGACTTCCTAAGATCCATAAGGACCTTAGGGATCCACCCATGAGACCCATTGTCAATGCTTCTAGCTCTAAAACTCACCCCTTGGCCAAATTTATAGATTTGAAATTAAAACATGTTTTGGATAAACATCTTCACATCTGTCGGGGTTCTTGGGACTTCCTGGGGAAACTTAGGAAAATAACACTAAATGATGACTTCTTGTTTTGCACTATTGATGTAATTAATTTATTTAATGTGATACCACATGATATAGGACTGGACTGGTTCCATAAATTTTTGGCCGAGAACATGCCTTTAAATAACAGTTTGGTTAACACTTTAGTTACCTTAATGGAATTAGTCCTGAAATACAACTTTGTATTTATAGGTGGTCATTATTTTTTTACAGAAGACGGTGTGGCTATGGAGGCAGCGTGCTTCCCCATATTTGCTAATATAGTCCTGCTACAGTGAGAAAAGAAAATTTGTGTTTAATTTTTCAAACCCACTTCCCTGGGAATTCTATATATTATACAGCACCTTGATGATGTGTTTTTGATTTGGCATAAGTCATCAGAAGAATTGGTTACATTTATTGACTATTTGGGTCGTACCACATCCTTTCTTAGTTTCACCTTTAATATCAATGCATTTGACATAACATATTTGGATGTATACATTTGTAAAGATGCCAGCAGTAGGAGGCTGATTAGTAATATATATAGAAAACTGACTTATTCTAACAGCCTCCTACACTTTGACAGTAGTCATCTGGGACATCAAAAAAAAGGGGTAGTAAAAGGACAGTTTGTATGCCTTTCTAGGATGTTAAATGAGTGTGGCACCTTTGACTTGGAAACAAAAGGTCTAATGGATAGATTTTTATCACGTGGTTGCCCTTTGAATTTAGGGCAAAATGTTCTTGTTGAGGTTAGGCAGAAAAGAAAGAATGATTACTACCCCCCATACTTAAAATTAATGCAGATGATGGCAAATTTCTACATTTGAGGCATAGAGGAGGTGACCATAATAATTCTTCTGTTTCCTTTATTACAACCTTTACTAATGACAGTACCCACATTATGGATATCTTAAAGAAAAATTGGAACTTGTTTCCTTGTTTTGAGGGACTAATAGACATTTTTGGAAATGTCCCTAAGGTTGTATACGTCATTTAAACAGATATTAGGAGGGGGGAAACTATTTAGATGGGAATTTGACCCAGAAGAAGAATGGTACTTTGAAACGTGGTTCTTGCAACCAGTGCAAGTACCTTATGAGGAAAAAGGATGTCAAAGTCTATGGTATATGGTTAAAAAACACCTTTTTCTGTAATTGTAACACAGGGGGGATTGTGTATTTGGCCCATTGCACACAACGTAATTGCTACTATGTGGGGAAAACTCAAAATAAATTCAAAGAACGAATCTATGAACACGTGTTTGATGTTAGAAAACAGAATATTAATACCACTTTAGCGAAGCATATTTCATTTTTTCCTAGTCATTACTTTGAATTTATGGGTTTGGACATAGTAGCTAAAGATGCAGGAGGTGGCCCTTGGAACAATAGTATAGAACTTAGAGAACTTAAATGTCAGATCAGGCTAAATGCCTGTCTTCACCCTAGTATTAATGACAGTTTATCCATTATGAGCATATTAAAGTTACGTTCTTTATTAGTTTAATTTTAAAACAATTTTTAGGTAACACTACACATATATATATATATATATATATATATATATATATATATATATATTTTTTTTTTTTTTTTTTTTTAACATTTCACATGGTTGATGTATTTTAAACTTTAAATTTAGAAAGTAATTAACATTTTATGTAGCTTGATTTATTTTCTTTTACTATGGAGGGCTATTTAACCTGAAATGGTTTTGCAACTTGGTGTTCTGAAGAAGTCTTTTTGCTACAACCTGACAAAAACAATTAACTATTTATTACACTAAATCATTTTTCTACTACACTGTGTTTTGCTCTTTGTTCCAGCTTTGCATTTTGTTTTTGCTATTTTTTGGTTCTTAGTTTGGATATGAATATCTTGGTTGTATCCGCACATGTAGTATGTTGTCACACTGTGGGTTATACCATGTGTGAGTAAACAGTGGATAGTACCGGCCATTTTGCGCTTGCTGTATCTGTACATAGTGGAAGTCCAAGTATCTGATCCTGTAATGTGTTCCCCTTCTGTTGTCTTTCAGGAATAATGTACCACAGATGACATCTGCCCTTCTCGGATGCAGAGAATGAGATAATCTTGCAAGGACTAAGGCAGCATCATGACATCCTGCTATCCAGGGGGAGACATAATAGGGAACAGTGGGCTGCATTGTGGTCAGACCTTGTCTGTGACATTAATGCCATGAGCCAGCAGGGTAGGACATATGAGCAGGTTCGACACCGGGCAACCGATATGATTAATGCTGCATGTTGACGGGCAGCAGATATAGCCAGGGATCATGCTGTCACCGGTGGGGGACCTGCAGTGGAACAACAACTCTCGGCCACTGAGGAATTCCTGGTGTACCTAGGCACACGCAACAGCTCCCAGGCATCCCTCACACCATACATCGTGGAGGTGGGTGCCACAGCTTCCACAGCTGAGACGTGTGCAGGTAAGCTTTCTGTGATCAGCATTGTAATACTGTAGCAGTCAGTTTGTCAGACTCTAGATACTTTTATGTGTGGGGGGTCAGGTCTTTGTTCTTTCAGGGGGTGTAAGCTCAGGTATACACTCATATGCAGATTAAGACCAATACAACACGTAATGCAGTAGCTACTGCAAATGTGAGATATATGGATGTATTAGCTTTTGCTGCAACATGCAGTGGTACTGACATTACCCCACCCTCAACTTTTCACAGGTCCTTCAGGTATTGCCCAAGGCCATGGTCCTGCCCCTGGTAAGTATGACACTTGTTTTGTTAAGGAGCAATTATAATCTAGTATGGTTAAGGGCCAGAAAAATTACCTATGCACATGTAATTATGTGTGTAAATGGGGTAGGATGTTTTTAAATGCCAGTCTGGAAGAGGTACCTTAGATTTTGAGAAGGAGTAGTCACAGGAGTATAGTTCAACAAACAGATACACTTTTGCAGTTACAGGTAAGAGCAGATAAGGCTCCTGGTTTAATTGAGGCAAGGAATTTAAAATGCCTTTTAAAATGCAACAGGTTGAAGCCAAATACATTAGGCAGTGAACTGTGTTTTTCCATGTAATTGTGAAGAGAGTTATACTAGGTTTTTTGTGTTGTTGTTTTCAATTTTAATGCCATACTAAGTAAAAGGTACATATCACTGGTCATGTTTTATTTCATTTACTTCAAGTGATGGTTATAAAGGTCCTGAATTGAATTTGAATTGTGTTCTGAGGTAGTGCTTTGTGGACGAAGGCAGGGAAAGAAGTTGTTTGACCACTAATCCAGTTGTGGGTCTTTGTTATTATAACTCTTGGATGCTTTTCATACATAATAGTGCAGGTATTAATGTACTGTTTTTTTCATTCTTATTGCAGGTGACTGTGAGGGTTGGTGTCTGTCCCATACACAACCTGATGTCAGTGTCTCATTGGACACTGATGATGATGGTGGCCACAGGGAGGGACCGGTTGGGGTGTTGACGGCTGAATCTGTCCCAGAGGTAGACATCAATCTTCTGCCCCCTTGTCACTGCACACAGTCTGTATGCCCACACATATACCATCCCCAGGGGCCACAGATATTGGACAGTCAGAGGGTGGGGTCATTCAACAGGTAAGTGTAGCAACTATGGCTCCAGTGAGTGTAGACACTGGCCATAGCCAGACAGCTGGAGAAGTTCCACACAGGCGGATTGACAGGGGTGCTTGTAGGAGGCCTGCTATCTATCCACAACCTGTTGCAGGTGTCACATCATGGGTCACCCAGCATATGTTTCAGGTGATCATGGAGGCACAGGCACATTCTGAATGGAACACCAGGTGTATGCTTAGGTTTATGGATGCCACACAGTCTGACATCCTTGACAGCCTCCACCACACTGGAGACACTCTGGATCAATTCATTGATGCAGTGGACAGATGGTGGGCTGAGACAGTGTCTGTCTTGTACCGCACATTGCCTGTGCTGGAATGTGTGGTTGGAGTTGAGCATCTGGCTCGTGGATGTAGGTCAGCAACACCATCTGCTGAGAGTCCACGTGGCCATCACACTCACGCGCCCATAGTGGCAGCACTAGGTATATGCTTAGGGTTAGGTATGCCACAGAGTCTGACATCAGTGACAGCCTCCACCACATTGGAGGCACCCTGGATTGGTTCATTGATGCAGTGGACATATGGTGGGCTGAGACACTGTCTGTGCAGGAACCTGCGGTTGGAGTTGAACGTCAAACCTGTAGACATAGGTCAGCAACACCATCTGCTGAGAGTCCATGTGACCATGCACACTCACGCTCCCATAGTTGCAGTATATCCAGCGCTACAGATGGAAGTGTGCTGTCCACACCATGACATAGCAGGCCATGGGCTTGTGGTCCTGGGTGGTCCCGTGGGAGACATGGTCCCAGCAGACAGCAATTACCATCAGGTACTAGCACCACTTCAGACTTTGGGCATGGAGATGCCAATGCTACTCCTGGCAGAGCCAGTTCCCGTGTTCGGGACCACAGACTGTGAACTGTCAACTCTACCATGTACAGTCCAAAACTGCCCAACATACACATATGTGGGGATAGCACTGAGCTTGACTGTGTACATGCACACACTCACACATCACTGCCATATGCAGGTCACCTCCAAACACACACAGCACCTCTCCATGGTCCATCTTACATGCTCCCTCCTGACACATACACATGCTGTCTATCATTTGGGCCAGCCTAAGCTTCCTGCATCCCCACATAACACCCTGTGCAAGTAATGAGACCTGTACCACATCCCTGTCATCACTGACATCGATTCAGGGAAATGAAACTATGGGACTGATGCAGAGGATGACTATATTACTTAACATGTACTTGTGTAATGCAGTGTTGGTTCACCATGCCACTTGTAGTGGTTAACGAGAGATACTGTATGCTGGCATTTGTCACATGGATGCCACATACATTTGTGTATCTTATGTGGTCCTTATGTTGTATATTATTGAATTGGCTGTATACTTACACAATGACAAGTGTGTCAAGGGCCTGTTTGTTTCTTTTACAGGAGTCTGTTGGGATAACCTGTGGATACACAGTGGAAATAAAGCAGCACAGGATGGCATGTCAGCACAGTGGACATATGTCATCAGCAAGGTATAGCACTATAACTGCATGGCTCCATAGGTTCATATGGAGATATGTTCAGATCTTTAATAACTTGGAAAAGCCCTGACTGCTGTCCGCTCCTGTCCCAGAATCTTTTGCCTCGTACCATACTCTTCCTGTGCTATTCCTGCACTAGTCTCAAGAAACCAACCTATCTTGTGGAAAGGACCCTATCCAAATCCCTGTAGTTGCATCTCACAGCCTAAATTCCCTGCATCCTGTCTCAAGAAAACAAGAAATACCATACTCTTCCTGTGCTATTCCTGCACTAGTCTCTAGAAGCCAACCTATCTTGTGGAAAGGACCCTATCCATATCCCTGCAGTTGCATCTCACAGCCTAAATTCCCTGCATCCTGTCTCAAGAAAACAAGAAATACCATACTCTTCCTGTGCAATTCCTGCACTAGCCTCTAGAAACCAACCTATCTTGTGGAAAGGACCCTATCCAAATCCCTGCAGTTGCATCTCACAGCCTAAATTCCCTGCATCCTTTCTCAAGAAAACAAGAAAGTATGTTGTTGGTCTCTATATCCTGCCAGTAAAATTGTAAACCATTGTACTAAAGCTTTAGGGGTTCAAAAGCACGCTCTAAGCCAGGACAGCCAGCAGTCTCTACCTCCCTCTCTTAACTACACTATTACCCACTTACCTCCTAACCTTCGCAGTAACCCCTCTTAATTGCAGTCACCCCCTCCCAGTTCTATAACTAGCTAGCTCCCTCTCAAACTCACCTGCAATAGAAGACCCAGCCACTAGGTGGCACCCTTATCCCAGCCTTCACCTCCTGCTTACCCTCTGTTCTTTGTTTCCTTACCTTAACATTTCTGAACTCCTAGACCTCCTCTTAATAGTCTCTCCTCACCCCTTACTACTACTGTCTACAACTACCTATTCCATCACAGACTCCTTACTTATCTCTGCTCTTACCTACTCCTGACTTATCTAACTTACCTTCAGTATCCAGCTCTGCTGATTGTTTCTTCTCCAGCTGCTTTACTACCTGTTTCAACCTGCTCTGTTCGCCCTGCGGGCTCACTCCGCTCCCCTCCCTACCCCCAATTTCCCACCCACCCCCAGGGGTCCTACTCTTATACTATTTACCCCAACCCTTTCCTCCTCCCATAACTCTCAGGCTACCTTACCATTGGCCACACACCCCTATTCATCCTTCTCTAACCACTCCCTATTCTCTCCTGCCACACCCTCCAATTTTTGTTCTTCCCTATCCACAACTACCATACACCCATACCTACAACAACACACCTAAATAATAATCCATCCAAATGTATAAACTATCAATCCGAACACACTTACACTTTCACTTGTTACTTCTACTACTTATTCTACCACCATTACTTTTAGCCTACATACTTACCTCCTATGAACACTCATTATATCCATACCTTCATAACCGCAATAAGCTAATGACCTCTTCTTCCCTACCAGCACTCTCAAAACATGTAAACATAACATCTACACCCAGCTATCTACTGTCAATATTTCATAGAATACTCCACATTAGGTACTACAATCATAATCCCAGAAAATCTCCACATCTATACAGAAGATTCCCAGCTCCAGCCTTTCTAATACAACTCCTCTCATTAAAAGATGGAGATATCCACCCAAATCCTGGCCCAATAACACTTCCTACCACACAACTCCACAATCCCAATCAATTCAACACTCATTCCCTTACTCAACCAACAAACTCTCTCTTCATAGCTCACCTCAACATACGTAGCATTAATAATAAAGTCTCACAACTCCATGCTCTCTTAGAAGTCTACTCTTTTGACATTCTTTGTTTAACAGAAACCTGGTTAAAGCCTGTAACTAAAGACAATGAAATCACCCCACCCGGATATAATATATTTAGATCTGACCATGTAGCAAAGAAGGGCGGGGGAATTGCTATCCTATTTAAATCAGGTCTACAGATCACCACATATGACCTTAAACCACCTGTAGATTCTACTGCTGAAATTCTTATTTCCAAACTTCAACTCAACACTTTCAAATCCATCTATATTATCTGTATCTATCTACCTCCTGGCAATAACAATGCCACCATAGAAGATATCCTCTGCTAGCTATAACAAAACCTGCCCCAAGTAACCATTATCCTAGGTGATTTTAACATACATTGGAACTGCTGTTGCAGCAGCCACCCTATCACCCACATTAACCTATTTGGTTTCTATCAAATCATTACCTCCCCTACCAGGATAAACAAGCCCAATAAGAAAGAAAGTACCTTGGATTGGATTCTTATAAATAACCATCCCCACACATATGAATCTGGAACCCTCCCAGATGATATTAGTGACCACTCACTTACCTACATTATCAGGCATAAGACCAATGTCTCCATTCCAGCCACTTTCAAGTTTATTAGGTCCAAGAAAAACTTTAAACCTGATCTCTTTCAAAGTGAACTAAGAGCATGCAACTGGTCTCCCTTAAAACACCTCCCATTGGAGGAAGCTGTTAAATAATTTAATTCCAAATTCCTAACCATTCTAGATAACCATGCACCAAACCGCTCTATTAGAATCAAAACTAAATCTGCCCCATGGCTGTCAAAAGAAACCAAACAAAAAATCCACCTCAGAAATAAATACTGGGCAAAATGGTGTATGACAAAAAACTCTGCTGACCGTCAAAACTTTAGATAACTGAGAAATGACACTAAGAAAGCTATGCTGTCTGATAAAAGAAACTACTACGTACAGTTCCAGCAAACTGAACATAATAACCCACAAAAATTCTGGGCAAGTATTAACCAACTACTACACCCAGGTCAATCCATTACACCTAACCCACAAGGCACAGACCAGGAGAACCCAAAGCACACTGCCAATGCCTTTAATACCTTTTTCACTGAGACCATTCAAACACTTGTCAGTCACCTGTCACCTAATAATTTCACTTTACCTATCTCTAACACAACCCCATCCCCTCCATTTCTCTTCCAACCTGTCCCTACAACATATATTCTTTTCGTTATCCAAAAACTTAAACCTTGCTCTCCTTCAACAGACCAATTACCAGCTGAATATCTACAGAAATCAACCAAATCCATTGCCTATCCCATTTCCATTCTGATTAACAGAACCATTAGTGAAGGACACATCCCAAGCATCTGGAAAGTCTCCCATATTATCCCCCTTCATAAAGGTAGAAACTCTACTGAATTCTCCAACTACCATCCCATAGCCCTACTTTCACCTTTGGCAAAACTATGGAAAAATGTATCCATAAGCAACTGCTAGACCACCTAATCCAAAATAACTTACTTTCCAGCTGTCAACATGGTTTCAGACCTTCCCACAGCACTACTACTGCCCTCCTTTCCTTTACTGACTGTATTAACAAAAAACGAAATGCCAATATGCTTTCCTCAGCACTATTTATCGATCTGTCCAAGGCATTTGATATGGTTAATCACCAAATACTTATTAATATCCTCAAATCCCTGTCACTAGATACACTCACTATTAAATGGTTCCAATCCTATTTAGATAACAGACAACAGGCGGTACTTTGGCACAACACTCTATCTACCCATCTGTCCATTAACATTGGCATCCCTCAAGGGTCCATATTAGGTCCTCTTCTTTCCTCCATATTTATCAATGACCTTCATCTAGCAATCCCCCAAGCTACATGCATTCAATATGCTGACGATTCTACACTTATATGCACAGCCACATCCACTTCTAAACTTCACTCCCTTACCCAAGAAGTATTTAATACAGTAGAACAATGGTTTACACAACATTGCCTTCTGTTGAACCCCAAAAAAACTAAACTCCTCCTTTTCAATCCTACTCGTACGACCGTCCCAATAGATTTCTGAGTTACATCCACTAATGGTACTCCAATATCACCTGACCCAACTACCAAACTACTTGGTATTACCATAGACAACAGTCTTAACTTTGACACCCATATCAACAATACTATAAAAACCGTTAACAAAAAACTAGGCTCTCTCTACAGAGTCAAACCCTTCCTTTCACCAACAGTTAGAATAACTATTGCTTATTCCCATCTAATCTCTACACTCCTCTATACCTCACCCATATTTACTAATTTATCTAAAAATAACCTCACCAAACTGGAAATCTCCTACAATAACATTGCCAAGTGTGCTACTGGCAACCCATTCAGAACCCACCACTGTTATAATCTTAAGCAGCTTGGATGGCTAGAAATTCAGAATCTGCTTAAATTCCACCAACTAACCATTGCCCATAAGACTCTTTACCAACCTTCCAGTACTCCTATACTAACTACCCTCATCATTCCCTATAAGAATCTGAAATCCTTGCGCTTATCACACAAACTTCTTGTAAACACCTCTAAATCTAATAACAGGGCTGGGGACTCTCTTTTCAGTAATACTGTTGGAAAATCCTGGAACCTTCTCCCAAGTGAACTTTCCTCAGTTTCCTCCACGTCTCTTTTCAAAAACAGACTGAAACTTTTCCTAAGAACACACTGGCTATGCCCCTGTACTAAACCTGACTAATCATTTTTCTACTTTTTCTACTCATAACAGACACTGCCTACCCACTACCTCCCTGCAACTAGTTCTACTTTCCTTAATTGCCACATTACCTTTTTCCTATTCCTTACCCTTCTTTTCATCCCCTAAGCTTACTCATAGTGTGACAACTCTTTATTTATATAATTACACAATATGCCTCTTTTATTGTTACTTTCTGTATTCTACCTGTAATTTGCACTGTACCTGCCTATTGCACTGCAAAGTATTTCTGCCCTCTCTGTAATTTTTGCATTGTACCTGCCTTTGGCACTGTGAAATATTTCTGTCCTCTTTGACTTTTTCTGGGTTAACTTCTAATGTTCTTTGTAAATATAAATGTATTATTTCCTCTTATCCCAGACCTTATCTCCCAGACTATAGTATATTATTAAACCTGTATTTTTTGTATTGTACCTGAATTTTGAAATGGGAGGTATTTAGACCTCTATGATAATTTCTGTATTAACCTGTAACGTAATTGTATGTAAAAATGCTTTTTGTTAATTTTTTGCAATGAACTTACCTCCCCGGGCCTCTACTTAAAATGGACATGCATCCAGTTAGACTAGCCCAGTCAACAAATGTAAAATAAAATAAATAAATAAAACATAAATATGTGCATAACAGGCTAAGAAGGACAATGTTGGCATTCACCAAATTCATGCACCCCTAATCTGTGAGAAGGTCTGCTACCTTTCATAAGTGCCACCAGGGTTTTTATGGAGATAATGCATCTACATATATCCTGTATCCAGTGCCAACAGTTGCCCGGCAATAGTTATGCTTATTGTGTTTTGCATCCCAATGTGTAACCTGCACATGATGTGTATCACAGCAGATGTGTGCATGACATGCACGTGGGGGGGCTTGTTTCATGTAGGGGGTACTGCCTGTATTACATACCTGTCTTACCAGCATGTACTATGCATGCCACACTGATGGTGTGTAGACAGGTGACACATGTGTAAGTCCTGTCATGGATACATGGGAGGTACAGAGGGGAACTGACACCTCTCTGTGTAGAGTCATACACATCCCCTCCAAAGCATTTCAGAGACAGACTACACATGTGCAGTCCTGACATGGACTCCATAGGACATGTCCTCTACAATGTGCATTGGTATACCTTGGAACCTGTGTGGCTGCTATAGTTGTATGATATGCCTGTGTAGTGAAATGGAAATGGTGCCATTGCATACAATGATAGCCATTATGACTGCCACATTCATTATATCAGTGTCAGTCTGGGATGTATGTCCCAAACCTGTCGGCATTGGTCGTACAACAGTGAATGCATCCACATCTTTTCGACCAGTGACAGTGGAAGGCTGTAGTACTCTCTGTGTTCAATCCATACTTCCCATGGTTCCATAGCATGTTATAAAATGCTCTAACAGGGTCACATATACACATGGCTACATTGAGGCGAGCACCACTTCCAATCAGTGCATATAGGACATGCCAAGGCACACACATAGTGCAGATTGGCTGTATGTAGGTTTGCACACTTACCTATGTAATGGTATATACTACAGATCACAGTATTTGGTGCATGCAACACACCTCATGTCTGCTAGTACTATCATTTTAGGACATATGCTTGATGACATATGCAGGCCTTGTTGTGGTCAGACCTTTGGGGGGCCACATCACCCTCTACAACTAAAACACCACAAAACCCTACATATGTCTAGGCTACTAAGGCTATGCCATATGGATATATACACATGCACCAAGTGGGCTGGAGTGAGATTAGAACCTCTACCGATCTAGGCTTATACACTATAGATCACAGTACTTATCACATGTGCCATGGTTTACATCTGATTTTACACTGTCAGCTGGTAGTCGTAAGGTGGCTGACCTCATCAAACCTTGTAGAAGAGGGCAGTGTGGAAGCCAGTAGCAAATTATAGGGCCAAAAATGCATAACCATTACAGGTAGATAGCCCATGAGGGCATGTCCATTCATTTGCAGGAAGATATACACACACACACACACACACACACACACACACACACACACACACACACATACCAAGTGGGCTGGAGTGAGATTGGAACCCCTACCTATCTAGTGTTATGCACTATAGATCACGGTACTTATCGCATGCGCCACACGTTATGTTTGTTGTATGGGTGATTGCAGGCACAGTACTTGTGAATTACACAAACTAGGCCTGTGTTGACAAGCATCTGTGGCCTGCAGTGTGATATTGCTTCATACTGTTATCTGCATCTAGTATCCTAGCAGTGGGATAACTGTAATTATCCTAGCTATGTGTGTACAGTTACCACTATGGCCATATGTGGCTGCTTGCAGTTACATAGACATACCTGTGGGCAGGGACAAGTTGCCCTGTCCATACATGCATTGATAAGATTATACATTACAGCACCTGCTCACCTGTGTCTGTCTATGTGGTGACATCCAGCAGGAAGAGGAAGCTGTGAGTAAGTGGAATATGTACTGCTGTACCCTTAGCTTGGATCCTTTGAGCAACAGTATGACTGTGTGATAGTGGAGATTTGCTCACCATTATTATGGTATGTTGGACAATACAGATATCCACACACATATTTCTGTATATAACAGGGATGTATATATAACTGTAGCTGCATGTGTGTATGATATGTTTATGTGTTTTGTAGCTATATGGGGTGTATGTATCATTTTAATATATATATAGCTATATATATTTGTACATGCCAATTTGTCACTACATAGCAATAGATATACTATTCATGTGAGAGAGAGATAGTGACAGATGGATATGTATGCGTATATCTGTATGTATAGACATTTATACATAACATGTCATTTTGATGAAGGGGCAATAGGATTGCACTCATTTTAACTAAGTGTATGGGCATGCCCAGTGGGACTGTCAGTACTAATAAGGTGACTCCAGTTCTCATCTACCAATACTCCAGTCCAGGATTTTGTATGTTACAGACATTAACATCCGCCCCTGTTTCTGCAGTACTGCACTTCACTCAAACTGTCCACAGCATTCCCCAGCTGTGTGCTGTACTTAATTTGTGACTGCAGTTGGTAATGTTACACCACCAACAGGCTGTGTGTCTGCATACCTCTCAACTGTCCTGATTTTCACAGAATGTCCAGAGTTTTGCCTCATATGTTTGGTCTGTTACTCATACATTTGTGGTCTTCTGGTGAAGTACTGAATACTGATGTCACTGCATTATACTACTTACAGACAAAAATTTGTATTTCAGATGTTATATCCTCCAGAACATATGTAATAATGCAATGCCTTTACTTCCAGTCACTTTCTAGGTTTATGGAGACAATGTTTGAAATCCATCTCTATGTTTGGACCTTTGTCCCACCAGTCTTACTGGCTTTGTCCAGGTTTCTTGCAGTAAGAGGTATGACAGTCTGTGAAAACACCAACATAGTACTACCTCACATGCAGAAGATGTCAGTAATTCCAGATTAGAATCAACAACACCATTACCCATGCTAGATTCCCTAGTCTGCTAAGGCACTCAGGTCACCAGACAGAGAGAAGTCATTTATCACACAATCAGACATACAATGGTTTGAGCAATATCTATGTTACAGCCTTGAGACTGCCTGGTCCACTGATATACCATAGGTGATTTTCTGTTAAAGCAGTTGTATGAGTACACTGCGGTGTTGGGGGTGGGGGAACAATGGCACATGATCTGCTGGGATATACAGTAGTCCAAATATCATTTGAGCCCACTGTTTAACATCTCCCTTGAGTGATGTAGTGAATATTCCAAACCCAGGAACCCCACTCGGCCTTCCTGAGAACACTGGAAAATATGAAGGTCTCTCCAAACACCATTATATTGGGCGACTTCAATTACCAAACATAGACTGGGAGCATTACTCTAGCTACAACACCCTAGCCCAAAGGTTCCTAGAATTTATAAACTCAAATGCTATGGAACAACTTGTTACCACTCCCACAAGAGGGGAAAACATACTGGACCTGATCATCACCAACATGGGGGCTCTATGCTCCAGACCAGAAGTGTATCCCTCACTGGTAAGATCAGACCATAAACTAATCTCACTGGATATTTGCATCCCGACCCCACCCCCTGCCCAGAAAACCACAGTGAAAAACTTCTCTAAAGCAAATTTCACACTCCTCAAAACCGAGGTGGAATCCTTCAAAGCCCCCGGGCCTGTGGAAAATACGGCCCAAACCACAGAATCCTTTATAAACACATTCTATGAACACCTTCAGGAATGCATGGATCATGCAATCCCAAATAAAACCAAGACCCAATCCTCCAAAGGCAGGCGTCCTGTCTGGTGGACCCCAGCCATAAACAAACTATACAATAGAAGGAGGAAGCTACTACATGATAGAGCAAAATCCCAAAAAGGGAAGGCATCTCTAATCAGTATTAGCAAAAAACTACGGGCACTCATAAAATCGTCTAAGGCCAGCTTTGAGAGAAAAATTGCACAGGGCACTAAGGATAATCACAAGGCTTTCTTTAGTTATGTTAGGAACCTGGGTGAGAATTCCCAGATATGCTCAGAATAAGTCCAAAATGACAGAAAATACACCGAACCCACAGACATTGACAATATCCTAGCTGACAGGTTCAGCGCAAACTTCTCCCCCCCCACCAAAAGGGCAAATATCTATCCCAACAGAGTGCTGCCCCCCTGACATCTCATGCTCAGGTAAGAGCTGCCCTCTCCAACGCAAAAAACACAGCATCAATGGGACCAGACGGTGTCCCGGGCTGTGTCCTGCATGAACTGCAAGAAGAGCTAAACCCAAATATAAAACTACTGTTCAGTCTCAGCCTTACTACAGGATATGTACCCAAAGAGTGGCGTACAGCAACAGTGGTCCCTTTCCACAAAGATGGTGCCTCAACAGATCCTGGAAACTATCGCCCCATAAGCCTGACTAGCTTGGTCTGCAAAGCTATGGAAAGGATCATCATGGACCTCATAAATAAAGATATTGGGGAACTACAGACACTGGATCCTACCCAGTTCGGCTTTGTTAAGGGCAGATCCTGCCTCTTAAACCTGATTAATTTCTTTGAAACAGTCACCAAGGCCATTGATGAGGGGAAGGTGGTCCACACAGCCTACCTGGACCTCGCAAAAGCCTTCGATACAATACCCCACTCGGGCATTATAGATAAGCTCACCAGCTTAAATATAAACCCCTATGTCACTAGATGGGTTGCAAACTGGCTCAAGGACAGAACCCACATGGTTAGAATTGCTGGAGCCATATCAGACTAAAAACCAGTTACAAGTGGTGTCCCACAAGGCTCAGTCCTGGGACCTCTCTTGTTTGGTATATATTTCCCGGAGGTACAGGCCAACACGGAAGGACTGTGGCTGACCAAGTTCACAGATGACTGCAAACTAGGCACCATAATCGACTCTCCAGCCGACACAAGCATCCTACAAAAGGGCCTCATAGAAACAGACAACTGGTGCCAAAGCCATGGCCTCAAGCTAAACGCCAAAAAGTGTATAGTCATCCCCTTTGGCAAAAACAAAGTGCCCACAAATTACCACATAGGTGGTAATCCATTAAGTACGGAAGAAGTAATTAGGGACCTAGGGACCCAAGTTGATAGCAATCTCTCATTTGAAAACCACGTGGCTAAAGGGGTTAGAAAAACATTTTATATAGCCTACCTAATCATGAAGGGATTCAAATCTAGATCGGGGGAGGTCATCGTGCCTCTTTACTCATCCCTCATCAGGCCCATAATTGAGTACAATGTCCCTTTTGGGATGTGCCTTACCTGACACCTGCAGCAACTGGAAAGACCCCAAAAGTACCTCACCAAGAGGATCAAAGGGCTCAAAAAGATGCCATATGCTGCCTGGTTAAAGAAACTCCAGCTCTACTCAGTGGCATACCGCCTGCTCAGAGGCGATCTGTGCCTGACGTATAAAGCCATGTCCAACCTAGAATTAATGGACATGCTGCACCTCAGAAAATCCAAATCCCATCGAGCTACGCGCTCGAGAGACTTGAACCTCAGCACTGAAATAAATAGGACATGCTGGAGGAACAGATTCATAACCCAGAGACTCCCTTCACTCTGGAATAAAATCCCAGTCCAGGTTAGGCAGAGTCCCTCATTGACTCTCTTCAAGAGGAATCTTGATGAGTGGATGGGAGATCGTAGGTTTACCCCAGGTATCACTTCTGTGTCACTGTTAGACAGAGGCACAGTATACTAACCTCGAAAAAGGGCATAGCAAAATTAATTTAAAATGGGTGGCGAAAGCCAAACACACTCTGGCTAGGCTTATAAATGCCCTTGGGCAGATAGCCTAGTATGAACCTATGAACCTATGAGGCCTAGTGACTATTAAGGAACACATACTATTGGACTGGGAATCTGTAGTCCCATGTGGATGTTACATCAGTCCAATCAGCCCACTATATTTCTTTGCATAACAGCAGCAGATCCATACATATGAAAAATTATAGTAATCCTTACAATTAGTGTGTAGCCTAGAGACTTACCTTGTGAATGCAGCAGATGAGAGACCTGTGGTTCAGGGCTGACTCTGTGTGATGCAAGCTGTACACAACCATTACATGAATAGGTGCAGGTTGTTTGAGTTGCCTGGCATCACCACGTTTACTATATGTATGTGAGTAGGAGTAAGGTGTCAGTCCCTAAGGCCCTAGATTGTCAATGAATGTGCTATGCATTGTCTCTTAGCCAGGGCATACTGGGCACATCTACATATGCCTACAGGGACATCATCAGGGGGCTCCTCCTCTGAGTCCTCTTGTGAGTGTGGCTGCGGTAACCTATGCACTGGTGGGGGGGCTGTGTATCCCTTCCCTTTGCTGATTTGGCTGCAGATGTTTCCACAGGATCATATTATGTAGCATGGCACATACTGCAAATATATGTGCACATGTAGCTAGAGAGTACTGCAGGACTCCACCAGATACATCCAGACACTAGAATCATGACTTCAGCAGCCCAAACACATGCTCTATGATGTTCCTAGTTTGTGTGTTCCTCATTATGGCATTCTTCTATGAGTGTGTGTGTGCATGTCTGATAGGTGTCATCATCCACAGTTCCAGAGCATAGCCAGCATCCCCCAGTAAATTGCCGTGTGGGATGTCCTCCCTAGAAATTATCTGCTACAGCTGTGATGTGTGCTAGATATAAGAGTCATGATAACTGCCAGGGCTGCCAGCACACACATTCATGATAATGCCCTGGGCATTGCACATGACCTGGTCGTTGATGGAGTTGTACCCCTTGCGGTTGACATAGACTCTACTGTCCTCACTGGGTGGTGCCTTGATGTGTACATGAGTGCACTCTATGGCACCCAGTATCTCAGGGTACTGTGCTACATGGTAGAAATGTTGCATATTGCTGGCCCTCATCTCAGAGGTGATGGGAAAGTATATATGCATACTGGCATGTGGTAGCATGGCATCCAGGAACTGGTGGAGTACCTTGGATGCTGATGCTTGTGAGACCCCCATCATGTCCCCCAGTTGGTCTCTGAAAGGTACCTTTGGCTATTATCCTAAGGGCTGCACATACCTTTGTTTCCACTGGGATTGGTTCCCCTCTGTTGGCTCTGGGTCTGAGATGAGGGTGGCAGGGCTCAGTGAGTTCTTGTAGTATGTCCCTATCTATCCCATATCGCTCTACACTCTCCAGCTCATGTAGCTCCTGAAAAGTTACCCTGGGCCTGAACACTCTTCTCCTTCTCTTCCTAGGCCTATTATCAGCAGCACCAGCAGCAGCATTGACTTCAGCATCTAGCACATATAGATGTAGCAGACCTGCAGCAGCCCCTAGCATTTTTTCACTTAAAATTCCCAAGTTTGTACTCCAATGGATGCAGAGTATAGGTGAAAAATCAGAATGTAGGGTGTATGCGTACTTTATATTGCTCTACTATAGCATGACTGTGTGATTGGCTACCTATGATGCATTTTACATGTCTAGTATATCACTAACATCATTTACTGACCCTAGTTTAAGTTAAACAAGAGTCACAACTAATTAATACATCATTGCTTTTTAGATACTTTCAGAAATGAGGCACGCTATGCAAACATGCAGAAACAAGTGCCACAAGTAGCAGTCACTGTACACACACCCCCACACACACTGAAAGGTCACACTCAGAATGGCGGCATGCTGCACAAACACAAGAAAATACACACCCAGGTGGTAAATAAAGCTTAACAGTCAGTGTACACACCCCTCTGCTGTGCACAGTGATGCGCCATGCAAACAGGTGCAGATGAACTCCAGTCATCTTACAAGTCCTCAGACACACCCCCTCATGATGTCAGCTACCTATTCTGTGGACACTGACACAGTTCTGTGCCTGCACATAAAGGATATGCAGACACGGATACCCATTTGTGCTATTCAGTAACTCCACCTCATTTGCATAGGGTTCCGTGCACGCAGCCTGGAAACTATATGGTTCCAGGCCCTACCTCGTTAGCAACAGCACCATTCCAACATTGTAGATACTCCACACAGGCTCCTATGATACATTTCTGTCATATACTATTAAATTTGTTTTTTTCCACCCTTTTTTTTTTCATTAAAGCCTGTTTGCACACTGCGGCACTCTGCGCAAACATGCTAAGATCATTAAAAAAAATGTAATTATTTTAACTTATTTCCCTTACATTTTTGGGTACACAGTGGATAGTTTTCCTCATATCTATATGTGCTTTGCCAGTTCTGTCCATCTATCTATGCTTTTACAGCCCCTGTTGTCTGTCTAAAATCCTGTTCATGTAATTTTTCCATGTACACTATGGACACCGACATAGGATATGCAGGGCTGCCTATCTCCTTGCTGGATCACTCTACCTCCCTCATTTGCATGAGATTCACCTGCTTATGAGGTGAATTGCATGCCATGGATACTTCTGTGTTGGTGCATGCGTGTGCACTGCCCAGCTGTGTTTACTGAATAGCAACCCTGCTTACTTTTATGTAAGCAGCATGCCACAATGCCTACATGGTAAAAAAGACCATGTAGGCTTTATTAAATTCCCCCCTCTCTATCATCAAAATGATTATCTTCCCAAAAAGCCTGTATATTATTCAATCATTAACATTACCACCTATGAAAAATCTGTATTAAAGATTTAACACTTTAATTTTGAAATTACTTTGGTTCCCTGACAAACCAAGAATTACATTAAATCATCATATAAGAGATTGGGAAGTAGGGGGAATAGGACTACCAGACATAGAATTATATTCATTATCATCAGTTATGAAAACAATATGTCTTTGGATCAACAACACTTATATAGCTAGATGGAAAGAATTTTTAGGAAACCTTTTTATGCATTCTAACTGTAATATACCAATAATTATCTTATATTAAATAACAGTTTATTTTGGTTATTAAAGGATTACTTTATAGGGAAAAGTCTCCAAACAAGTGATTCTTACTTCATTTTGACTATATTAAATACTTTTAGAAATTTTATATATAGAAATCTGGCTTATAAAGCATGGATTTTCTTTATGTTTTGTACAGCATATACTCAAAGTAATATCCCTACTTTAAATTTAGAAACAATGGTTGCCTTTAAAGAAAAGAATATGTTGTACTGGTTTCGGTTAATGAAAGAGGAAAAGCTGCACTTATTAGATTACATTAGGAATAAATATGATTTGGATAAAGATATGTGGTAAGATATACAATCTTGTAGACTATATATATATTTTTCAACCATTTTCAACTCACTCTGTCCCTCCCTTTCCACTGCATTTAAAATGCACCTACCTGACAGAGTGCTAAGGTCTAACAACCAAAATCTTCTAGAAGTATACAAACGAGCTCGTCCCCCAGGCAAACACCTTCTATCCTTTAGTCCAGCATGACTCTGGAACTCCCTACTACCATCCATTTGTACCACCCCTAGTTACTCTATCTTCAAAAAAACTCTTCACTCATATCTAGTATCCCAGTGGGAATGCTCCTGCTGCCACCCTACATAACTTACCCTGCAAATTTTCATCTTATCTTCTTTTCAATAGCATTCTTCCTTTTAGCTTCTCTTCCAACTCTTATATTCTTGTTAATTACTTGCTAAATGTATATGATTCTTGGCTACACCTCTTACTGCAAGTTTCCTAACATGTATTAATGTTCCTGTATATATTTTGTAATTATTCCTTTAAAATTCTGTATTACCTGTTCATTTATCACTAATCTAGACTGTTTGTAATATTTGTCCTTGTCCAATCCAGTTGTATATTTTCAATCTATGACATATAGTAATGTTAATAGTCTTTGGTCTGCTCTATTCTATAACACATGTACGCTTATAATCTACGTCATATTGTAACCTTGATTGTCTAAGGAGCTTTTCTCCCCAGGACTCAATTGAAAACGGGTTCACTTTTGCCCAATGGGCTATCCCGGTAAACCAACTGCAAATAAATAAATAAATAAAATAAATATATATATACAAGTCAATTTAACCAATGTTAAAGGATCATGTCCCAAAACTGACTGAATGTATCATATTTTTATTGCAACAAAACTCCTTGGGACATGGTCTCTTGTCAAAATTATATAAAGTGCTACAGAGGGAAACTAAAACATGTAATGATACATATTGGAACTATTATACCCAAATCAATAATAGACCACCAAGTGATGAAGGCAAAAAATTATTTCTATTATCATCTAAACATACTACTTCATCTCTTGGATGGCATTTGTCTACATGGAAGGTTTTTACATAGGTCCTTCTTCCCCCCTCATAAAATTGAATTGATGTACATGAAAAAGCATTTTTGTTGGAGCTGCAAGAAAGAACTTAAAGCAGATTGGCAACACATGTTCTTTGATTGTACTGTCTTGATTCCTTTTTGGAATAATGTTAATTTTTTTACAGGCATTTTTGGAGATACACTTATTTTATCTAAATAATTAATTATTTTTGATACTCCTATTCCCACTTGTGTTAAAATAACGAAATATAACATATTGTGGACTGTATTGACCATCTCCAGAAAAGTGATCACACAAAACTGGAAAAAATGAATTTACTCCCTCATTTAAC
Source organism: Protopterus annectens (assembly GCF_019279795.1). Classification (NCBI taxonomy): domain Eukaryota; kingdom Metazoa; phylum Chordata; order Ceratodontiformes; family Protopteridae; genus Protopterus; species Protopterus annectens. The sequence goes on from NC_056744.1 coordinate 777,427,864, forward strand.
GAATTTATAAGTTTAGCAAACAAAGTAACTCATCTAGAAATTATTACAATCAGATTGAGAATGAACAGAATTACCTCTGCCTCAGTGTATGGACAAAATTTAAAGAACTGCATGAGAAGCAAAAATTAAAAAAAAACATCTGCAATTAAACAGACATGCAACAACAGGAATGACTAGAAGGCTGATGGACACTTGTAAATATTTTCTTTGTTTTTGTATTTATAAGATTAGTTTTTTTTTCTTACTTTTAAATATGTATGTACATTTCTGATTACAAATTTTGTAGTGATTATGTTTTATGAAAATTTAATAAAAACATTTTAAAAAAAAGAGTAAATGAAATGTTAATGATGGATAAAGAAGTGGTTGAGTGTATGGCTAAGGAAGAAGGAAAGGAAAATAGCAGTGAGTGATGTTCAGGCATTTGACAGCAGTGATCATGGAGAAATGTTGAGTGCTGTAAAATAATGTAGGAGGAAAAATGAAACAGATGGAGAGAACAGGAGAAATGTTGAGTGCTGTAAAATAATGTAGGAGAAAAAATAAGACAGATGGAGAGAACAGGAGAAATGTTGAGTGCTGTAAAACAATGTAGGAGGAAAAATAAGACAGATAGAGAGAACAGGAGAAATGTTGAGTGCTGTAAAATAATGTAGGAGGAAAAATGAGACAGATGGAGAGAACAGGAGAAATGTTGAGTGCTGTAAAATAATGTAGGAGGAAAAATGAGACAGATGGAGAGAACAGGAGAAATGTTGAGTGCTGTAAAATAATGTAGGAGGAAAAATGAGACAGATGGAGAGAACAAATTATGAACATTCTTGTGTGTCTGTGACGGTGAATGGATAGATGCAAGAAAAAAAGATAAGACAGGGAAGAGGGATAAAACAGGGTTGTCCATTGAACATGTGGCTGTTTATGATGGTAATGAATACTGTTATATAGACACATAGATCAGGGTTAGAGGATGGTGGATGGTGGGGATAAAGGTACCATTAATATTAACTTATGCTGATGATTTGATTTTAGTAGCCAAGAGCAAATATTGAATGAAAGAGATAATTTCAGGACAGAACAAATTCTCATTTTAATAGGACTGCAGTTAAATAAATCAAACAGCAACAGTTAAATAAGTCAAACAGTAAGGGCTTTGAAGAAGTGGCAACAATGGCAGAAATGTATTTTATTAGAAGTGAGATTGATGTTTTAGGGATTATACTTGGAGAGCAACAAACAATAACAGAACAATGGAAAGAAGTTGTAAAAGAAATACAAAAGATGACAGATTTGAGGATGGTGTTTCAGTTGGCCCTAAGAAAAAGGGTATATATGTTTAACATACATTTGAGGAAAGTTAGCATATATAATTGGTGTGTACATGTTTCCAAGATTCATGAAATGTTAATTGGTGGGGGAAGGGGACAAGGTTGAATCCAATCAAAGGAGGGATTAGTTTATGTTGTAAAATAAATTATTAAATCTGGTTGTTTTCTTAGAATCAATAAATGCATTTTGGGTGTTAAAAGTGTATGAAAAAATAAAAAGATATGTGGATGGGTAGGGGTAACGATAGGAAAAGGAAAAGAAAAACAAAATGTTTGAAAAAGAAGGAATCTGAAAGTAAAATAAAGAGATGGAATTTGATATCAATGAAGTAAAGATGTAAAAGAAAGAGTGGTATAAAAGAATGCACAACTAATATATTGATCCTTAAGAAAAAAATGGGGGCTGAATACAATAAAGCAATGTGGACAAGGCAGGAAAGATTTTAATCTTTTTTTTGAGGCCAGTGATTTCCTGTGGCGTTTTTTGCTGGACAAACTGTCAATGAAAAGTAACAGGAAATATAGAATGGTAGAAGAAAGGACATGTAATAGCTATAATACTGAAGAGACATCACAATATTGTTTTTGGATTTTAAAAACTGAAGTTTTTTTGGCAATTATTTAAGGATGTTTATGACTGGAAAGTATTAAAAAAACATTGATATGGATATGGTGCTCTATAGGAAATACAAGGTTGGAAAAGGGGAAAAAAACTAAAATTGGATAAAATTGCATTCATTACCACTTGATATTTATGGAAAAGAAGATGTAAAGAATTGCTCTATGACAAATGTACAGATTATGAAGAAGAAATATGTGATATAAAAAGGCTATGGAGGTTGGGATGGGGTAAAATGGTTGTTGAATATATTTGGGAAAGTGAATATATTAATTGTCTTATAAAACTGTATAAAATGCAATGTAAAGTATATATGTAATGGATATATAAATAATGAAAGAAAGTTGGAAAAGTGCTAATAAAATAAACACCCCCTACCCTTTTTGATAAGTGCTGCAGGATCTTTTACAGCCAACTGAGCTACTTCCAACTGCATCAGGTGGGACTTCAGTTTAGTGTTTCATCTGAAGGATGGATTATTTTAATAGTAAACAGAAACATATGTTCTAATGTTGTTTTTTCCTAACAGGTCTAGTTTTAAGAGATAGAGAGTTGCCATTTACTGCCCCATCATTCCCAAAACATATTGCATGAATGTGTGGCCAAATAATTTTAGCACTACAAGGAACTCAGCTCACTTTGCTGTAGGTCAGATTCTGTGTTGCCAGAGCTTATACCTAGAAGATTTAACTATACAGTGTAAACATAACTTGGGTGTGGGCTGCGTTTACCATAACAAATTAGAACTGTGCATTTACTCGACACCCTTAAGGCCATTTGCTCTTATTAGCTGATACCACCAGTGGGATTCAAACTCCATATTGCTGCCTCTATCACCTAAATTTTTGACAGCAGTTGTGTAGGAGTTAGGAGTGGCTATCACGTTTCTGCACGCATACACACACATACACACACACACACTCACACACACACACACACACACACACACACACACACACACACACACACACACACACACACACACACACACACACACACACACACTTATTTACAATAGCCATGCCATCTCAAAATAACTACCCTCTTGAAGTTATAGGGTTTTTAAATGAGTAATGCAGTATACAAATACTGATAGTATACATATCATATCCTACAAAGCACGCCAGACGATTTTTTTGAGACTCTAACTAATTTTACCTGAAATCTGTGTGCTCTGCTTGAGAAAATGGTTGAATTAATCCAGTGGGGTTTTAGATGTTCTGTTGTGCATTTTAGAACCTTTTTCCAACATTTTCATTCATGTATGTGACATATCTCTAATCAATGGATTTCTGATGAATACTTGAGTTTTATGGTTTCACTTCTGTACTTCCCATGGCCAGTATTCCCCTCACTTCACCATCTCTATCAAATACAGCACCAGTATCCAACATCATCAGCATTTAACCCCAATTGTCTCTCAAATGATACAAGATTTCTGTCTAAATATGAAACAAGTTCTTTAACTTCTCCACTGCTGTTTTGAAATTAGTTAGTACCTTCTGCTGTTGCTCTGATTCTTTACCTTTGCCATAAATGTCCATCAGGCTGTTAGCACCCTATGTAAAGGTGAGAGATTTCCATTTTGATTCCTTCCTTTTTAATGCCTTTTCATTTTGAGGCCTTAATTTACCTAAAGTCAGAAGATTCTTTTATGTATAGAGTTCTCTAAGTATACAGATAGCACTGCCTGAGGTAGGTCTCCCACTGGCAGATAATCCTGCTTGCATCACTACAACCTGAACCTGTACCCTACCCATTTATTGAAATCACATGTTTTAAGTAAGATACCAAGTCACCTTCTGTATCTCTGCATTTTGTTTCAAAATATAACTTCTAGCATTACCTATAGCTAGTGCAAGGGTGATGACCACCTCTTGGGAAGTAGAAACATCTTTTTTACACCACACACTGTTCTCTAGCCTCCTCTCAACCATAATTTTGGCTCCATCATAAATGTTGACATCAGTAACATCTAATCTTCAAAATGTCAAGTCATTCTGCTCCTTAAAGTCAAATGAACAAACAGCAGATTTCAAATCAACAAACAGCAGATCTCCAACTATATTTTCATCCTTAAGATTATTTTATGGTGATAAGCTTTATATATACTGTACACCTTGCATGTGTTTAATCAAAGCTACTTCTCTTCAGTATTTTCAAAATTAGTTCAGGTTGTTTGTAAGAATTACAAAAAAAGTGAAGCTGCCATCATTATTCAGTGCATTTTGCCTAAAGAGTCATAGTTTCATTATTACATGTCTTTTTGGAATGCAGATCTGTTCAGGATTGATGACACAGAATTAAAAAGATCTCCCTTCAAATGTTTTTTAGATCTTCCTGAAATCAAGAACACCTTCACAGATGATCAAGTATCAGAAGAACAAGATATTTACCATTTACTGATTCCACTGATAATCAGAAATGGCATAGCTCCCCAGCAAAACCTGTAACTGAGGTTGCTGCATGCTCCTCTGAAATTTACTTCCTTTTGTATTGAGGCATCTGCACCAGTCCAAGATAACCATAATGGCAAGTATAAAATTAAACTCATATGGTAGAATTACCACATCAACAAACTCTATAAAGAAAGAAAATGCTTCTGGCCATCCGTAAAAGAGGTCTACCCTGTCATTATAAAATGGATTTAAAACTGTAAGTTTTGTTCTCAAACTAACTAATTCAAAAGGCAACCATAAGTGACCTTATATTCCAGGATACACACCAGAGTAGCTTTCTGAATGCAAAACATTCCTGCTCAACATGGCTGAGTTATTTGATAGGATTACTAAGGCTGTGTGTAATGTTCCCACTCTGGGCCAGTAATCAAGGAGCCTGAATCCTCACCACTGATACTGGAGAGGGACGTTCATTTGGAATACAAATGGTTACACTTAGTATTTCTAGATGCATACCTCTCTGCATCAAGCACAATTTCCCTTAAGAGCACACGGGGAACACAGTAAGCAAGGGGTCTGGATTTCTCTATCTGTCTTCCTCCAGATCCCCAGTAAGACTCCCCACTGGCACAGCTTAGAGTTAAGTCCTCAGCCAAGTGCCCAAGCCAAGTCCTCCACTACTCGATCTGTGAAACCAATTCTTCAAGTCCCTGCTCCAAGTAGCTGACACACACACTTTGAGATTTGATTTGCACACACACACACACACACACACACACACACACACACACACACACACACACACACACACACACACACACACCTGAGAAAGGCTGCCACAGGTTTACTAGCTATGATCTCTTCTACCCAGACTATAAGGTAGTCATCATGGCCTCCAGGCACTACAAAGCCTGCTACCTAAGGTTCTTACAAGGGTACCCAATTATACTGAGTGAAATCAGTATTAATACAAATCATAGTTTGACCAGCAGCAAGGCTTTCAGGAGTGGCCAGAATGTTATCACCAAATACATATATGCAAATACTTTCAAAACATAAATATTTTTAAGGACAAGCCATAATGAGAAGTTTAAATATATTTAATAATAAACAAGAAATACTAAATATCTATTTATGGTAAACACCAGAGTTTCAGCTCACATGAAATATTGAAAATAACACAGCTGGCGAGCGTCACACAATTACAGAAAAACAATACTTAACTATTCTCACTATATTTTCCGACTGATCTAGAGAATTACTGTTCCTACTTACTGAACAGAGAAAGGCAAGATAATGTGGGTGAGTGGTTGTTGTTGTCAGATCCAAAATAGAATACAGAATACTGAGAGCAATCTCCTACTAATATCTAAATATTATTTCTGGCTTACAGAATGACATCACACACATCTGGTCATCTGACTCTGTTTCCCGCACTATCCCCCATCACTAGAAGTTGCCAGTGTTTAGCATATATGTGCTACAATACACACTAGACCCTTAGCTAAGTTTTATTAAAACATCTGGAAGCCATAAAACAATAAAACCATTCCACTCCCCCTACCTGAGCTACAAACTATTCTCTAGCACAGACATTGCCTCTCTAGCTCCATTCAAAACTGTGGGATAACATCTTTATGGTTTAACCCATAAAGTAATTTAATTTCAAATATATTTTAAAGTTAACCTCTTCTCTTCCAGTATCCTCTGTTAAAACATACATTTAATTCAGTTTAATAACATATGCATTTTTCTTTTCTTTCCAGCAGGGCACACTGTTGATACATTTTAACACAAGCAGCTTTACAAATAAATTTTTCAACACAGGCATCTGTACAAATCAAGTTTGATATACAAATTATATATAATTCTTTACAAAACTCCAGCTAGCTTATGCTGCCATATGTTACATATCCACTGCCCCACTTCTTCTGGCATGGTTGGCAATACATCCTATCGTCACACTGTGAAATAGGGGAATACAGTCTAAATTGCTTATCTGGATCTTGTCAAGGCCTTTAAACCATCCTCCATTCTGGGATTATTGACAATCTTTTTCAAAGCAACATTAACCCATTCTTAGTTCACTAAGTAGGAAACTGTCTGTTTATCTGTCTGACAGACAAACCCAGACTACTAAGGTTGGGGGTATTTGGCCTAGACAGAAAAATGTCACCAACAATGTCCCATGGGTTCTTTCATGGAATTCCCCCATGTTTGTATATATATATATATATATATATATATATATATATATATATATATATATATATATCTGACAAAAACAGTCAATATCAAGCAGCAATTGCTAATCAGGGTTGTTGTCAATTGCAAACAGAGGATGGTTATCAAATTCCATTCTGATATTCAAATTCTCCAGTAAGGGCTGGATAGATCGAACACTTGGTGTATTAATCATGGGCTTAAAATCAACCCCAAGAAATGCAGAAAAGTTTCTGTTGTACATCTTGCATCACTACTGCTTACCATACAAATAACATTCTACTTAAATTGGACAATAGTTATCAGGGACTTGGGTACGCATGATAATAGACTCTCCTTTGACCACCACATCTCTCTGGTAGTTAGAAAATCTTTCTACCTTGTACAACGTATCCTTCATAGTATTTCGTCAAGGTCCAGAGAAGCTATAGTCCCTTTGTATTCATCCCTTTTTAGGTACATCATTGAATATAATGCATCCTTTGACATGTACTTTGCTAATCGCCAAAACTGGCTTGAGTGAACTCAATATTTCCTCACCAAAAAGTTCTCAGGTCTCAATAACCTTAACTACTCTGACTAAAATCCCTGTCCCTCTGCTCAGTGTCATACAGTCTCCTGAATGTGATCTCTGCTTAGCCTTCCATATTATGAACAGCACAGTATTCCTTGAACTCCTTCATCTAATAGAAACAGTGGTAAAGCTATCACCTACTCTAGAGACCTAAAGCCATTCTACCTCATCCAAAATAGCAGGTAAAGTGAGAGACACTTAACCCAACACATCCTTAATTTCTGGAATAGGCTATCCTTAGTACTTCCCCAGTAACCTTTAAAACAATGAATGACTGGATGGTTGTTGTGGATGAGCTTCTTGGCCATATGCTTAGTAAGAACCTAACAGCCCTTAAACCTATACAGCCAGGTCACTCATCTGCTAGGAATGATGTGGACAGTGTTGTCTGTACCTTCTTCATCCATGTCTGTTACATTCACATATTAGCACTTACACAGTTTGGCATGACAGTGCAAATGTTCCTATTCTCAGTCATTAACTACTAAATCAAAATCAGTTTAATCATCAACAAGTAATCTGATTAACAACAATAGTTCTTGCACTTTAACTTTCTGCGTATAATTTATCCTGCACTAAAATAGTGGCAATCTATTGCCATAAAGGGTGAGTTTTAAAGTATAAAGCCACCAAATCAAAACAAGGAAAACTTGAAATAGGTAGCTGTTGGCCTTACTAAAGCTGAAAGTCGTGTGTTTGGGAAGAGATGTAACTTTCTCCCTTTCTCGGTAGTGTTAGCATCTGTCTGTATTGCACAGCTATCTGCATCTCTAATTACAGAACTGTTATTTCAAGGAAATGCCACCCCAGCTGCAGCATACATGTGACAGAACAGCAACAGTGACCATGCAAGGTTAACTCCTGGATCTACAGCTTAGTTTACAACCCTATTAATCTGGTCCTGACTGTGTTATATCTTCTACATGAACCAGGTCATGGCTGAAAATGGTCAGGAAGGCTTAGTCTATTTACACAATAAACAGAAGAATATATAAGTAAACAAATACTTCACACATATGCGCAAACACACACATTCCCACACGCACTCATAAGCACACTTATATTGCACATATTGGCATGCACTATCTGTGCATATGCACATGCACATGTGTACATTCACATGTGCACACACACACACACACACACACACACACACGTACATACACGTGCAGACACAAATACATGTACATACACATGTGCACACACACACTTGCACATATGTGTCAGAATATGATACCTTTCCCTTTGTTGACCAGTCAAGTGAAATGGTCAGAAATGTCCATTTTCTGTCACATCCTGGGCAAGGCAACTTGAACAAATAAAAGAAAGTAAATAACACTGGCAACAACAGGGTATGTATTACCTGAACTGAGTAAACTTTTTAATGTACTGGATTTGGATGAACTGCCTGCTGACAAGTATTCAAATGCATGCAAAAAATATTCAAGCTTCAGGAATAGGAACAATGTCTACATTTAAACTTGCTTAGTGAGAAATACTCAAAAATGCCTGAATAAGGCATTGTTTGTGATTACTCCTTCCTTTTTAGGTTTGGTATTACGTTTTATTGAAGTTATAGACAAGGTCTTAAGAGTAGTGAAAGGGATTTCCATTTTCATATCTGCTTCACTCAGGTTTAAACATTGTCTGTGCTTCGCTCAAAGATATTTTTTATAAAGTTTTAGTAGGTTCCTGTATGGAATAGTAAATGTACCTGTTCTCTATAACCAAGTCCCCTTTTGCATTACCAGTAAACAAGCTGGCATGTAGGCCACACAGGCATTTCCTTTGTAGAGCTTTAATATACTATAAACCTGAAATTGTTTTGTTAAAGCTATTGAGGCCTCACAATGTTTATCTATATTGAAAATAGCAAGGTAGAGAATGAAGTACATCTGCATTATTAGCAATCCTGTACCCTTGGTCAGCATTGTCCTAGGATAAGGAAATAATAGATTTTTTTACAAACATCTAATTTGACATTAGATTATAGTTGTTGTTTTTGTAACAAGGAAAGGTTAGATGTGCATCTAGTCACACATCAAGTTATATGAAGTGGTGTCCAATGCCAACCATTGTCTCACCCCCCCCCCCCCCCCAGTAGTGCTATAGATCAGTCCTTATCAGCCAAAGATAGCATCTGTTAGTACCAAATGACAAGGATTTAGTATTTCACTGAGCCACCCTCACAACATTAATAATTATGTAATGGTGGATCCTGGGATCATTGCGTAGTTAGTTGTGAGGTAACCTGAGAAACAGTGGACTGACACCTTAAATGACGTGTCACCTGCACAGAGAATACAACATAGTCTGGCCAATCGCAGGATTATACTATCTATAAAAAATGCTGCAGCTTAACGTGAGAAGGATAAGTTTTACTGTGATGTGTAAAAAGCTAAGCAGTTCAGGTAAATTTCTGAAGTAGAACACTAGCCTCATAAAGTAACAGGATATGGTTATTGTGTCAGTAGTTAACACACAGAAAATGGCAGCGCACATTAGCTTTAACTCCCCACTGTCTTCACTGGAGAAAATGTTTTCACCAAGATAGAACACTGCTGAAACCATACTGTGTTCTTCTCTGCAGTCATGGTAAAGCTGAGCAATAACTCAGCCTGCATATTATTTATTTTATTTCTTTACTATTTATTGACATTTGTTTACTGGGAGAGTCTGACTGGGTAGGAGCTCATTTTCAGTTGAGGCCTGGGAAGAAAAGCTTTAAAGTATTATTACACAACATTTTATGAACAATAATTTTACAGTCTTTAAAATAATACAAAAAAAAATACAGTTTAAATAATTATACCAAATTAGACATAATATGAAAATATATGTGTGTGAATGAGAGGGAGGATAGAAGAATGGTGAGGATGCAGGGAGTAGAGGTGGCGAAGGTGGATGAGTTTAAATACTTGGGATCAACAGTTCAGAGTAATGGTGAGTGTGGAAGAGACATGAAGAAGAGAGTACAGGCAGGTTGGAGTGGGTGGAGAAGAGTGTCAGGAGTGATTTGTGACAGACGAGTTCCAGTAAGAGTGAAAGGGAAGGTCTACAAGAGGGTAGTGAGACCAGCTATGTTATATGGGTTGGAGACAGTGGCATTGAGAAAAAGGCAGGGGTCAGAGCTGGACGTGGCAGAGTTAAAGATGTTAAGATTTCCACTGGATGTGATGAGGGTGGACAGGATTAGGAATAAGTATAATAGAGGATCAGTACAGGTTGGAAGGTTTGGAGACAAAGCCAGAGAGGCAAGATTACGTTGGTTTGGACATGTGCTGAGGAGGGATGTAGAGTATATTGGGAAAAAGATGCTAAGGATGAAGCTGCCAGGTAACAGGAAAAGAGGAAGGCCTAAAATAAGGTTTATGGATGTGGTGAGAGAGGACATGCAGTTGGTTGGTGTGACAAAGCAAGATGCAGAGGACAGGAAGAAATGGAAACAGATGATCCGCTGTGGTGACCCCTAACGGGAGCAGCCGAAAGAAGAAGAAGGCATAATATGAAAATACTGGTTAAGAATAGATGTAAGTAATATGACAATGATTTAATAGTGTGAGAAGTTTTAGCCAGTTTATAGGGAAATTAAAGGTAAATTAGCATAATACAGACAGGAAATGCAATATGAAATGAAAGAAGTGTAGGCTTATGGTATATACATTTATAAAAGCCAGGGAAGAGAAATTGATAGAAGCAAAGAAGTGAGTGGAGAAAGTAGAGTAAGGGGACGTAAAGTATGAACAGGTATTTGTTCACATCTAGAGATACAGTCCATCCTGGTGTTACTTACTAAAAGGAAATGATTAGTTAACATAGCTTATAACTATTGTGGAACGCTGCCCAAATATTCCAGCTCGCTGGCTTTTTTAATGTTGTAGAAGTACATATTTAACTGAATTGACATAAGCTATAATTCTGTCTTACTCATGCGTTGTGAACAAAGCCGAATCATGGTCAAATATGGGCCTAGCCAGGGTAATGGATCAGGGCCCATCACTGCACCCCCCACCACCATTCCAGTGTCCCATTACTTGAATATTTCTCCCCATTTGCCATAAACACTGTGTCTGTATATATCTCTGCTTTGCATATTTGCATACACGAGGAGCAGCAAAAAAGAGTGAAACATACCGCTGTATCCTTCTAAAGCAAGGAAATGTCTGTATGCTTAAAGTAAGATATTTGCCCCCTCTCTGGCTTTATGCCTTTAGAGTTCTGTGGACATGTCTCCTTTCTCTTCTTCATTCCATTTCTACCTTTGCGTCCCCTATAGATATGCAGAGGTACATAACTTTGCTAACAGTAAGTCAGAAAGCAATAATATACATAGCATCACTGTTACATTTTATGCCCATGGTAAAAAAATCTTGTTTTTTTTTAAATCATTAAAACCTGCTACTAAAGTATACATCTGTTTATTCAACAAAAAAAAATGGAATTGCAATGCATGCAACACACCAGTGAAAACAATACAATGAACATCTTTGCATGATTCTTCATTTACAGTGACATGTTAATGCTATTTTATTTTCTCTTTTCAACAAAGATTGGATTGTGGCTAACAGCAAGCTTAGAAAGTACATCCACATGACCTCAGTTGCCAAAGTAACTGACATTTCAATGGCCCAGAAACTGGCATTGTGAAACACAGTAGAAGTACAATGCTGAGGCACTCAAAATAATTGTTAAGGTTTTACATCAGAGAATTCCCTTTCACTGACAACCTGCTGAGTCTTCATTGTTGTTGTCCTTACTGTGAACAGTGAAAACTGGTTAGTTTTATGGTATTATAACAGCAAAGTCACCTAAAAAAGAATGAATTATGTTCTAGATTTTTTCTTTTAAATCAGTGTGACATTATTTAAAAAGGTTGATGAACTAAAATAGCTCTTACTGTAAATATATAAATTGTAAGGAAAATACTACTGTAATGAAACTTAAAAGACAACAAAATAGACTAATTCCTTTCAAGAGATCAGTAGCTACTAGTTAGAGTTACATGTGTTTTTTCCACTTAAAGGTAAATTATGTAGATTTTCTTGGTGTCCTACATCTTGACCTGGACTAGATCTTTGCTTTGAATGAGCTCTAGTCTAAGAAGAAAAATTTCTAAATATTATAAAAGTGCCTGTTCACTTGCAGTAAAGCTTAATAGATTTTAATGGCATAGTACCCAAGGATGTAGCATAAAAGCAATGCACTGTGGGTTAAATACATTCAAGTTATTTACACTAAGAATTGATGCTTAATGGCACAGTTTACAAAAATGCATTAAATGGTACAAGAAAAAAAATATTGCAGCATCATCTTCAGATAGAAGGTTTTGCATCAAGTCTATATTTTATTGGTACATGTGAATTGGGAAGTCTTTCTTCACGCGACCCATTTAAGAGAGAAATCACACTGGGGGCAGGAGGCTTTAGCTTTTGTTTGTCTAACAATCATTTAGGTGGATTGATCCAGAAGGGTCCGTTTTCAACCATGAAGTAAGTCAGGGACATATTTTATAGACATACAAATTATACAGAGAAGTGTAAAACTGAGCTAGTGGCTAGACATATATACGAGTCTACTTGATATGGTCGACATTTCACAATGTCGAAATTCATATCGTTGAGACCATATGATCGACATTTGAAATGTCGACCATACAAGTAGAACATAAAAAACAAAAAAAAAAACTTACCTTAATGCTGCTAGTAGGGCGGCTCCACTCCCACACCCCCCAGAACTTAAATATACCAACTCCGAGATCACACTACAGTGCGGAAGTGGAAATCTTTCCATTCCGCACTGTAGGGAGATGCCAGTTCCCCATGGTCGACATTTCAAATGTCAATCATATGGCCTCGGCCATATGAATGTCGACATTGTGAAACATCGATCATTCGAAGGGGACCCATATATACATAGGTTCATAGGTTGGTACTAGGCTATCGGCCCAAGGACCTATACAAGCCTAGCCATAAAGATTCCCTGGCTATTTCTTCTCACACTATTTACTTCCCTGGACCCCTGTCTAGTAGGGTGACTGATGTGATCCCCAGGGTGAATTTCCTTTCTCCCATCCAATCGTCAAGGTTCCTTTTGAAGAGGGCCAAGGAGGTGCTCTGCTTGACATGTATGGGCAGGCTATTCCAGAGTTTGGGGAGTCTCTGGGTCAGGAACCTATCCCTCCTGCATGTTTTGTTTATTGTGATGACAAGGTTTAGATCCCTGGAGTGTGTGGCTCTGAGGGATTGGGATTTCTTTAAGTGTAGCATGTCCAACAGCTCTGGGTTTGACATGGCTTTGTATGTCAAGCAGAGATCGCCTCTGAGTAGACGATATGCGACAGAGTATAGCTGGAGTTTTTTAAGGCAGTCAGCATAGGGCATCTGCTTTAGTCCTGTGATTCTTTTAGTGAGGTATAGCATAGTAACATTAACATACACATCCAGTAACAAATGTAACAGTGCAAGTGACCTGAGAACCCCCTGGTTCACAGTGGTACAACCATACCTCTCAGTCTCTTAGTGCAAGAAATCTGAACAGTGCCCAACAAAATGGGGGGACAAATGCCCAAAAATAGGCACATATTTTAAATATTGCTCTTATAAACTTAGCAAGTTTCTAAAGTAACAGGGCTTGTTTTAACATACATTTTCTGAAGAATTTGAAGTCTGAAACTCAAATGTGTGCCATTATTTAGTGACTTCAGTCCTCAGATCATCCCAGTGATTTGCCAGAAAACCACACATTTTATGAGGAACAGACCAAAAATATGAGCCACATATCTGGACATTCTTGGAAAATCTGAATAGTCAAGAAGTATGGGTACAACAAGAACACATACTGGCAAGTCCTAAAATGTGCACTTAGTTACTTAGGTACATAGACCTACCCAGAACATAGTTTGCCCTGATATTAACAAAACATAATTGCACTAACTTAAAACAAATAAGTGCTATTAAACATATATTTCATTCTTTTTTCATTAATTTTTCACATTATCTACTCAATCAAATTTAGTGTTAAAAGAAAGCTGGAGCCTGCTCATTAAAGTGCAACAGAAAGACAGGGAGAGTGAGAAATAAAGTGAGAGACACAAAGAGAGAGAGAGAAAGAGAAAAAGGAGCCAGTACACCAGAGGACCCATACATGTGCATGCACACACACAAACAAGCACATGCACACACTCACCCATACACACACACACACACACACACACACACACACACACACACACACGTGTGCGTCTATATTATCTTATTGAAGTTTCAGAATATCGAATCTGATATGGTTGACACCATATAATCGAATTCTGAAACATTGAAAGATAAAAAAAAATGCCTAAAAACAAAAATAAATAAAACTTACCTTTGCAAGCAGAGGGGCAAGCCCCCATGCGCCCCCCACAACCCTTCTACTTAAATATACCAACTCCAAGACTGCACTACATTGAACTAAATGGAAATCTCCCCTTACGGAGATTTCCGTTTAAACGTTCGATGTTTTTTGCTTTCGCTAATCTGGTGCCGACAATATTTATTGTCGGCCTTCGACAACGTGAAGTAGACCCCCCACACACACACACACACACACACACACACACACACACACACACACACACACTTGCACGCGCGCGCGCACACACACACACACACACACACACACACACACACACACACACACACACACACACCCACACACAGATTCACCCACACATGACATACACACCTACAGGCAGCTTAGACAATCATGATGGAGATGCAAAAACTTAAAAAGGATATGTAGACATCACACCCAAAGCACCCAGGCTGAGAACTAAAATCTAGAAAGAAGCAGCACTAAATGCTGCTATACCGTGCAGTGTAAAGTAAATGCTGGCCTCAGAGAAGAAGAATGAGGCCCAAATGAAGAAGATCCAGTTTCACATAGCTCAAATGTACAGCTTTTATGCTGCATTTCATGAGTACTTCTAGAAACTTCTATATGTTCACAGTTGAATTAAAACAATGTCTTGACACAATACATCTCAACCTCTTAGCTCAAGAAATCTGGACAAAGCCTAAAATAATTCAGGGAGAAAGGCCCAAAAATAAGGACATATTTTACATATTGCTCTTATAAACTTAGAAAGTTGCTAGAATAACAGGATTTGTGTTAGCATACATTTTCTGAAGGATATGAAGTCTGAATATATGTCTTTATATGGCGACTTCAATCTTCAGTGATTTGCCAGAAAACCACAAATTTTATGATGAACAAATCAAAAATATGAGGCGAACATCTACACAGTCCATGAAAATCTGGACAGTTGAGAGGGATACTTGCCACCTCATAAAAGTAATGTCAGCCTTTATTTACATTTCTAAACTCCCTAAATGCTGGTGTTTTTCTTATGGACATGCAGAATAATTTGAATTCCTGCTATACTGCACTAAATCCTTTTGAAATACATGCATCTGTAATGTAAATTACTGCTCATGATATGAGTGAAGTGAGCACTGTTTATACATTTTAACATCAGTTTCAGTACTGACAAGTTATAACTTTCATATTAGTATTAATTTGTGGGCAAATGGCCTTTGTGCTAGTTAACTCGAATGAAGAGTTGTTGCATCAAAACTGTAAACAATAAGTAAATAAAATGAAGACACGCTGAATGCAATGAACAGCGTTCACACATTCTTAAAGCAGACATAGGATTCTGTATTGGAAGTATGGAATTTCAAGACCAAATGAATGAACAGCATCAGAAATGAATGATGAACATTCTCTGGGGGCTTTGCCAGTGTACCACAATGCAGAGACCCTCTGTACCTCTTAGTCATTTTTCTTTATTCAAGGTGACAGCACTATGGCTGCAAGAATAGAATCCTCTTATTGTTAGAGTTCTATTACTGCAATTCTAATATGCAAGACGTAGTACTTTTCCCACACAATGTAGACTGGTATTTTTTAAGAAGATGTCTATAAAAGAATATATTTTCTAATAAAAAAACCAGGAATAACATTTAGATGGCAGGAATAATATTCAGAATTCTATCACTATTTAGAAAGTCAGGATAAATATGTTGTGCAGGCAATTAGGCACAGAGATAACAAGAAATCACTTTTTTTAATGTATTTAAATTTGGAAAATATGCCCGATCCTCTAACGAGCTTTGAAGCTAAGCATGTGAAACACTGCAATTTTTCCACATGGCCATTAGATGGCAGATGATGCATTTTGTCTCCTCTCACTTTCTCCCTCTCTCACTCTCTCTCTCTCTCTCTCTCTCTCTCTCTCTCTCTCTCTCTCTTTCTGTCTCACTTTATTTTTCGCTCTCCCTGTCTCTCTTTCACTTTATTTCTCACTCTCTATGTCTCACTGTCTCTCTCTCTCTCTTTAACGTTATTTCTCACTTTCTCTGTGTTTCTGTCTCTTCTTCTTTTTTTTCACTTTATTTCTTATTTTTCTGTCTCTTGTTTTCAATTTATTTCTCGCTGTCTCTGTCTCCCTGTCTCTCTTTCACTTTATTTCTAGCTTTGTATGTCTCTCCCTCTCTCTCTATCTCTCACTTTATTTCTCTTTTTCTCTGTCTTTTTGTCTCACCCTCTCTGTCTCTTTCACTTTATTTCTCACTCTTTCTGTCTCTCTCTCTCTCTTTCACATTATTTCTTGGTCTCTCTGTCTCTCTCACTCTCTGTGACATTATTGAGTATAGTTGTACACTACCCTCCAAACAATGCCAACTACAGACTGTGTTCAGTTTTGTCTACTAATAAATCATTCTTATTGCTTAATTTAAGCAGATCAGCAATGTCTTGGATTTGTTTGTGGTACTTTTATATTATACTGTCATGTTAACGATCTATAAAGTTGCTTCTTTTCATTTCATTAACTTTTGTTTTTGAAACGTATGTATACTGTTATCATTTCTTGGTTCCTGTTTCAAATTATTTTCACATCTTTACTTGGCAGGGTAATTCACAGTGGAAAAGGTTTGCTTTCTGAATGCTATGTGGAGTCACAGTCTTTTCTCTGTCTGGCAGAATAGCTACTGACTCAGGCAGTAAGCTGCAACAAGTTACATCCTGATGTCCGGATGTCATGATTCTGATTTTTACAGCTTTACATACTTCCAGAATGTGAAATCGGAGGCAAAATAAAAAGTACATACGTCAAATCAAAAAAATTCTAAAAATACTTAAAAGTACTAATGCATAGATGTATAAATGATTTAATGCAGGTATGTGATATTAACATGATGTATTTTATACATGTGTAACTTTCTATTTTCCCCTGCTGACAATGCTACTTTGTAAATTCAAGTTACTGTTGAATTTTTCCACTATTGAGAATATTACTTTCTAAATCAAACAGGTATGTAGTTTTCTCCAGTGATCTTTTCACCTGACTACAAGTTTAGTGTTGTTAAGGTGGCAGCTAAAAAGGGTCTCTAGACCAGCCCACTTAGGCAAACAAATATAAATAAATAAAAATAAAATAAATAAACCATGTTGCCTAGGTTTAAGATGTGTTGGCAGAGGCATAATTTATACACTCTTTTGTACACTCTGTTTTGCTGGTTCAGGTACTATCTGCAAACAGGCTACATCCTAAAGCTTGGTTCCCACCACCTTCATTAGCATACTTTTACACTCTGAGGAAATCAAACAGCTTCACCAAAGCTCTTTGGTTACCCCAAAGAAGGTATTAGTGCACAGTGCGTGTTTGCTAGTTTCTAAAGACTAAAAGAAATAATAAATGATGTCAAAATTATAGCAGTACCAAATGAAATTACAGACAATGTGGCAACATGGAGAAGATGTTTACAGAGTAGCAAAGCTTTCATCATAATATGAGAAGGTAAAAGATAGTTTATGAAGGCTCAAAAGCAAAGCAGTTAGGATAAAGTCCTTCTAATCAAAATGTAAAAATGAGAAATGCAATTAAACAACTTTATTCTCCTTTTTTTCTGTTTTTCTTTCTGTCTTTCTGTTTTGAATCATTTTATTAGATTTTCTAAACAAAATCACACAGACAACAAGAATATAAATAAATTCATCATCTTTATAACATGTATACTCAATCTGTGTGCTTTTTTTCTTGTTAGCTTGTTTTCCTCTATTTCTTCTCACCATTTAGCCCGTCCTCAAGCCTCATGGATCCATTCGTTCACCTCATCTCCCTGGACAAGAGCCTCTCACATCATTCATGTGGGAGTGTGTTCTTTCCAGAGGGATTTGTCTCATGACATTTCATTATAGCCAAGGGTGAGGGGATAACAGACAAGCTTCACCCCTACCCCTAGCGTCCAGCTTACAATGCATTGAGGCTAACTATGCCCTCCTCAGGCATGTGTATCCTTCTGCACAAACTATTACTGAATAGTACACAAGGTCATGCATCGCCAAACACTCTTCTCTACATCATACCACTGCCTGTCTTACACCTAAGTCTCCTGAAGGTGTTAGTCGTACAGCAGTCCTGACCACCCCCACCCCCAGAAGAACAAGCCAGCAGGTCCCCTTTGACAATCACCCTTTCACCTAATATAAAAGAACATTATATATATATATATATATATATATATATATATATATATATATAAAGCAAAAAGTCACAAACTGCACTAAGACCTTATTCAGAGTTGCATGCACCAATACAGTACACCAAAATCGATACAGCAACACTGTTGTGCTATCAGAAATAAACATTAATGTGAAAACAAAAAAACACCATTTGATGATATCACCAGGAGATTTGGTCATATGGTGTGATTCACCTATGAAAGGTTTCTATTTGTATGGTTAAAGTGCATTGATCATGTAACTAACAAACCTTTGAAGATGAATATAACCTCATTACCATATACAGATTCAGAACCAAATTATACAGCTGTTGGCACAGAAAGTACATTATTTTTGCATTTTATTTTGTTGATAAGGACAGCCCCCTGTATTTTTCTCCACAGATGAAAATGCTTGCCATGATATCATGAAAGACCAAACCCACAATGCCTCACTTCCTAAGTTAATGTATAAACAACTGTATTTTCCTGATAAATTCACCTATTTTAGTTTCTTACTTCCTATAAAGTCAATTTGTCAGCTAGTTCTTCCATGTGGAACACATCACATTTAAAATTAACAGTGATTATGTAGTAGTCAAAAACACAATGTAAATAAGTGGATTACATTCACATTGCTGAAAGTAGAGTTCTCCAAACCACACTTTGCCGAGACTATAACCCCGAATTTACACTTCTCCAATACAGCACTTTGCCAAAATGGAAAAGAGTTAAACCACATTAACTAACTTTCCCTAATTTTTGATGGGGGGCAAGCCCCCCTGCACCCCCCCACACACACACCCTGCTAATTATATATACTAACTCTGAGATCGCACTATAGTGACAACAGTATATTTGTTCATACATACTGCAAGGCAATCGCAATGTGCCATTTCAGAAAAGTGTAAATTCGTAGTTATGGTACAGGCAAAATGTACTTCGGAGAACTCTTCTGTCAGCAATGAGAATGGGAACCAAATAAGTATCTCTTCCTGCAGATAAGGAGGTTGTTTCTGCTTACTGAGAATGCATTTCAGTAATATGAAAAACACTGACCAATGCCTACTATGACATCATTTTGTGAATGGTGTTATTGCAAAAACTGAGTAAACAATGAAACCAAAAAAATCAAATGACGCACTATTCATTTCATTTTTTGCAAAATCATTTCACTCTAAGATGAAGAATATAGGATGCAGATGTTCTGGTAACTAGCTGTTGCTGAGTGTGTTTGAAGTTTCAGTTACATGATCTAACAGATGATGGCATGTGTGCTTTCCATTTAATAGGAACTGCTTTCTTTTAGACCATGGAAGTGGACTGCTGTGGATGATGTCATTGTTGCATTTGACTGAATTGTGGTGGTGGACCCACTGTGCTGCTTCCTGCAGCTTTGTTTCAGTTGCAGTTCATTGTCAGTGACCGCACTGCTGTATCAGTGTTTTGTTTGCAGTTTATGAATTTGTAGTTCTTTGGTTTTCTTGTGATTACCAAGCATTCTTTTTGTTTTTGAAGTGCATCTTGCTGCAGTTGAGTTCAGGTCCACTGTTAATACTTGACAGGGGTACCTTTTGTTGTTTTAATTCATGTCAGCTAATTCTTGGTTCAGGTCAGATTTTGGTACTTGCAAAATTCCTGTCACTTTCTGTTAATCAAGATCAAGACCATAAATGAGATTCCACTATAGTACAAAGCAAGTCTAATGTAATACTAGAACTCCATGAAGTATGTCAGAAAAAGAGCACCTCTGTGCAATCTCTGTCTGTAGTCCAGGAGGGAAAGCACATAATACTTGAAAACTATCGTCTTAAACTCTGTCAGAATCGGAGTTCATGATCTTTGTAATTAAAACTCAATTATTGTGTTTTTTTAAAGATAGAAATATCTGAATTTGAAACTGCACTTAGTCAAATATATGGTTTGATGCATTATATTAAACTACGTCTTATTGATGCATGTGGTGAAGAGACTCCTTGCAAATGTGTTTGCTTTTAGTAGTGTGGATGAATCATTCTGCTACATTCATTTATGTTACTAAGACTTGTATCACATGTATCTTTATTTTATATGCTAATCTAAAATATTTGCCTGTGCATAGCAATTTCAATTTACTTTAGTAGAAATGAATGTTCATTTACATGATGACCTCTCACTTTTAAAAATATAGACAAGATAATTACTTCACTTTATTTTTTCTGGTAAATACATTTTGTTAGATCTGTTATACATATGAAGTGCTCTTTGTAAACTCCCCATCCCCTATTATATGTCTCTGATTTATTACCTTAATGACTAACATTTGAAAGATCAACCCATGTCAAAACAGGTTCCTAATTATAAACTTAAGGGAAAGGAAATGTAAAAGAAAAGTAAAACAAAGAATAGTGAGGATAAGAAACGAGGAGAGAGGGGGTAAAAGAACAAAAAGAAATGAGGAGAGAGGGGGTAAAAGAACAAAGAATAGTGAGGATAGGAAATGAGGAGAGAGGGGGTAAAAGAACAAAGGAAAGCAAAACAAAGAACAGTGAGGATAAGAAATGAGGAGAGAGGGAGTAAAAGAAAAAAGAAAAGTAAAACAAAGAATAGTGAGGATAAGAAATGAGGAGAGAGGGAGTAAAAGAACAAAGAAAAGTAAAACAAAGAACAGTGAGGATAAGAAATGAGGAGAGAGGGAGTAAAAGAACAAAGAAAAGTAAAACAAAGAACAGTGAGGATAAGAAATGAGGAGAGAGGATGTAAAAGAACAAAGAAAAGTAAAACAAAGAATAGTGAAGATAAGAAATGAGGAGAGAGGGAGTAAAAGAACAAAGAAAAGTAAAACAAAGAATAGTGAGGATAAGAAATGAGGAGAGAGGGAGTAAAAGAACAAAGAAAAGTAAAACAAAGAACAGTGAGGATAAGAAATGAGGAGAGAGGGAGTAAAAGAACAAAGAAAAGTGAAACAAAGAATAGTGAGGATAAGAAATGAGGAGAGAGGGAGTAAAAGAACAAAGAAAAGTAAAACAAAGAATAGTGAGGATAAGAAATGAGGAGAGAAGGAGTAAAAGAACAAAGAAAGGGAAAAAGAATAGTGAGGATAAGAAATGAGGAGAGAGGGAGTAAAAGAACAAAGAAAAGTAAAACAAAGAATAGTGAGGATAAGAAATGAGGAGAGAGTGGGTAAAAAAACAAAGAAAAGTAAAACAAAGAATAGTGAGGATAAGAAATGAGGAGAGAGGGGGTAAAAAAACAAAGAAAAGTAAAACAAAGAATAGTGAAGATAAGAAATGAGGAGAGAGGGGGTAAAAGAACAAAAAGAAATGAGGAGAGAGGGGGTAAAAGAACAAAGAAAAGTAAAACAAAGAATAGTGAGGATAAGAAATGAGGAGAGAGGGGGTAAAAAAACAAAGAAAAGTAAAACGAAGAATAGTGAGGATAAGAAATGAGGAGAGAGGGGGTAAAAAACAAAGAAAAGTAAAACAAAGAATAGTGAGGATAAGAAATGAGGAGAGAGCGGGTAAAAAAAAACAAAAAGAAATGAGGAGAGAGGGGGTAAAAGAACAAAGAAAAGTAAAACAAAGAATAGTGAGGATAAGAAATGAGGAGAGGGGTAAAAAAACAAAGAATAGTAAAACAAAAAATAGTGAGGATAAGAAATGAGGAAAGAGGGAGTAAAAGAACAAAGAAAAGGGAAAAGAATAGTGAGGATAAGAAATGAGGACAGAGGGGGTAAAAGAACAAAGAAAAGGAAAAGAAAGAACTATGAATGATGAATAATGCTATTCCATCACTATGTAATCATTCATTTGTTCATTACTACATATAATATACTGTTATCTTTTAACTAAAGCTTGTCAAAATTAAATAAATCTCCACAAGATTAAAACCTACTGCAGAGCTCTAATGGTTACATCTGTTCTCTTAAATTCTATAATCTCAAGGTTAATTTGGCAGAGAAGGATAGTCTGATAGTTTCTTTATCTTTTGGGCTAGGAATTTAGTTAATTCCATGTTTTTAATTAACTTTTATTATTCACTATATAATTGTTACTATTTTCCTTCTTTCATCATGACTGAATTACTAGTTATATTGCTCAAAAAAGCATAAGAGGTTTTCTGTTGCTAGCTTTTCTTACATGAATACATTTAATTATTTTCTTCTATATACAATTAACTTAACATACTTAAGGATTTGTCCTTGCTATCTTTAAATATTAGTGCCTCCCACCTCCACTTTCATCCCCAATCCCTGCTCTTTCTCACATTCTCTTTTTCACAGCTACTACCAATATCTTGCTTCAATAACTTGATTTCCCCTCTATTTGGAGTTAGCTTTGGTAACTCAATTTCTGCTTTGTCTTTCAACTATAATGCTCTTCCTGCAGGTGCATCTTTCTCTGTTCTCACCACTACTCATGTTGTTTAAACTCCCTTTTAAGCTGTTTCCATTATACCATATAACTCTGATGCAAAACTAGCCAGCTTATTATTCAATACAATTGTTCTTTTTCTCTTTTGTTCAATTGTTTAAAAAACATGTTATATGTGCGGCTTAATTTGTACAATTCTGTTAGCTATATGTAAGTAATGACTGCTTACGTATGTATTTGGAGGGTTACTCCCTGTTTAACTACAGGTAAGTAACTATATCTATGTATGTCTGGAGCTTTTCTCCCCGGGCCTCCACTGAAAAAGGGATTCATGCCCAGTTGGACATTACCCAGTAAACAAATGAAATAAATAAAATAAAATAAATAAATAGTGGTTTAAATAATTCAAGGAAAATACCAAATCTGATACTTTATTTGAATATAAATAAGGCTCAAGTGATCTTTCTTCAAGAAAAACACATTAAACAGATGGAAAAAGACATTTAGAATCTTAATAATTATATAATTTTAACTCAATCATTTAAAAGCAAGATGATACTTTGGAAAAAAAACATATGATCTCCACAAATTATTCATAAATATGAAGATCAGGATGGTCTCTTTACCATTATAGTTTTAAAATGTAATAATGGATTACGGACTTTAGTAAATCTTTACTTTTTTAACTAAAAAGCATCTATACATCATTCTTTATAATTATAAAGGTAATCTAGTAACAGGTGGGGATTTTAACTGTATACTAGAAGATTCAGATACTAGCAAAAAGAGAAAACTGAGAATGACCTCAGCTGCGAAAACAATCCAAAAAATGGATAGAAACCTTCAATTTAAAAGATACATTTACTATGAAAGATCCCAGTTCTTTACATTTTTCTCATCATGCTTGTAACTATGGTATATGGACCAGAATTGATAAAATACTAGTCTATCAGGACATAATTTTAAAAATATCAGAATTTAATATTATCCCATGTCCCATATCTGATCATGACACTATCATCCTAAAATTCCAAATCAGCTTTAAAAGGTTATCATGACCAGAATACCTGCTTATATAACTAAGCTTATAGAGTTTAAACCCTGGCTAATGTCTGAACTATTTTTTTTTCTAGAAATCAATAACAGTAATGATATTAATATAGTCATGATTTGGGACTCATTAAAAGCCTACATTTTTGGCGAAACATTATCTTGGTATAAGTTATAAGTCATATAAGTATATTCTATTACTGTAGAATACAGACATTTTTTTACTGTAGAATGCTGCATAAAGCTGTATGACTTATCTGCTTTGTAACTGTTTGCTATCTACTTCTGTGAAGTACAGGCTAACACAGAAGGTCTTAGGCTAACACAGAAGATCTTAGGCTAACACAGAAGGTATTTGGCTAACGAAGTTCACAGATGACTGCAAGCTAGGAGCTGTAATCGAAACTCCTAACGATGTGGACATCCTACAAAAGGGCCTCACTGACACAGATGCCTAGTGTCAAAGCCATGACCTCAAGCTCAATGCCAAAAAGTGCATTGTCATCCCCTTTGGTAAAAACTCTGTAGCCATGAACTACCACATAGGTGGTAGTGTACTTAGCACCGAAAGTGTGATGCGACCTTGGGACACAGGTAGACAGTAGTCTCTCCTTTGATAATCACATCGCCACAGTAGTCAGGAAATCCTTCTATGTGGCACACCTCATCACAAAAGGTTTTTCATCCAGGAAAAAAGAGGTAATTGTTCCCATCTACTCTTCACTCATTAGACCCATTATAGAGTAAAATGCCCCTTTTGGTATGTACCTCACAAAGACATCTACAACAACTGGAAAAGCCGCAGAAATACCTCACAAAGAGGATTACTGGCCTCAAACAGATGCCCTGCGTAGACCATCAAAAAAAAAAACTCCAGCTTTACTCCATTGCATATCGCCTACTCAGAGGCGATCTCTGCCTAACATACAAAGCTATGTCAAACCCAGAGCTGCTGGACATGCTCCACTTAAAGAAATCTCAATCCCTCCTTGCTACATGCTATAGGGACCTAAACCTTGTCACCACAATAAACAGAACATGCTGGAGGGATAGATTCCTGTCCCAGAAACTTCCCATACTCTGGAACAAACTACCTGTTTATATCAAACAAAGCTTCTCATCAGCACTCTTCAAGAAAAATCTTGATGATTGGATGGGAAATAGGAAATTAACCCTGGGGATAAGTTCTGTCACTCTTCTTGACAGGGGCACAGGAAAATCATTTTCTTGGGTGGCGAAAGCCCGGGTACCTTTTTGGCTAGGCTTATATAGACCATAGGGTCAATAGCCTAGCACCTACTTATATGTATATGCTGATATGTTTGTCATTCTTACTGGAGCTTTTCTCCCTGGGCCTCCACTGAAAACAGGCTCTTTTTAGGCCCAGTGGACTTCCCTGGACATCAAACTGAAATAAATAAATAAATAAATAAATAAAATAAACATAAAATTAAAGAACAGGAGTCAGAGTTAATAAACATTCAATCACAACTACTAGAAGCTAAAGCTAAATTTACTAAAGATAATAAAATGCATATAAAAAACTGAAGACTTAAATAAAAGATATTCAGACATCTTAGCTCATAAAACTGCCCTGCCCATAGAAAAACGAATTTATCCGAAAGAGTGAAAAATGCAATTGAAAAGTGATAATATTCTGGAAATTAGAAATTATAAAGAAAACAAAACATCTACTGATACCAAGGACATTTTTATGCTTTCAGATATCACTATATTTCTCAAAATCAAAATTCTGAAATTGTTGATAATACTCCAGTCTTAAACTTTGATTCATCTGTTATTAAGAAAATCCAATCAGAACTAAAAACATAATTTACATAAGGAAATTTCTTTTAAAGAGATTGCAGACAAAATTAAACAATTCAAACCTAATAAAGCCCCAGGTATAGATAGAATAACAATAGAAACATACAAATGACTCCCATCCTCCACCATTTCATTGTTTCATAAAACTCTAACTGAGGCTCATGCACATGAAAAGATTCTTCCTTTGTGGAAATATTGATTAATGATATCTATATTAAAAGAAAACAAAAATCCACAACTCTGTTCCTCTTATAGGTCTATCTAGTCTCTTCTAAATAATGATTATAAATTTTATGTCCAATCTCGCAGACCAAATAAAAGTACCCATAGCCCAAATAATTAACTTTGGCCAAACAGGTTTTTATATCAAAGACAAACTCATGATAATACTAAAATAATACTAACACTTACAGACTTTTTAAACAATAGGAAAGAAGACGCTCGCATAATTATTTTAGACAATGAAAAAGCCTTTGATGCTCTGAATTAGAACAACCAATTCAAAACTTTAGAATTATTTGACTTTCCTATCTTTTTCATTTCACTATTAAAGAATATTTATAAAAATAATAATGCTTATGTCAGTACTAATCATTTTACTTCAGAACATATTCCTCTAATCAAGAGTACCAAACAAGGCTACCCCCCTCTCTCCTATTTTATTGGCCTTAGTCATTGAAATACTGGCAATTTCAAATTGAGCAAACCCAAACATTAAAGGCATGGAAATATCAAAAATGTATACTTCCAAAATAATGTTACTTGCTGATGATATATTATTAACTCTTCTCAACTTAAGATCATCCCTTGTGGAGTTAGAATCCACTATAAAACTATTTCAGTCTTACTCAGGTCTTCACTTTAATAACTCCAAATCCAAATTCATACCTCTAAATAAAAGAAAAAATCTAAACACATAGAAATCATACCATAGGTAAAAGTTTCTTCACTGGAATATTTAGGTGTTACCTTACTGAAATCTAGTGTTGAAATAAAAAACACTGATTATGGTAATATTGTAAAAACAATAGTAAATCTCACTTCTAAATGGAACACATCTATAATTCCCTCTGAAGATAGATTTCAGCCAATAAAAATATTTTCCTCAAAATATTATATATAAGCCTTGTCTCCAGACAAGAATCATATTAAAGAAATTAATAAACAACTATTAAACTTCCTCTGGTTCCCTAACAAACCAAGAATAATCTTACAACATCACACTAAACTCTGGTACATGGAAGGAATCAGGTTTCTTGATACTGATAAATATATTAAAGCACCAGTCTTTAAAATTATATTAAATTAGTTTGACCATAATTACAATTCCAACTGGAAAACTTTACAGTTTTGTTTACTTCAATACAAAAATGAGGTTTTAGGAAACAATAAATCTACTAACCAAGATAATTTCATTTGGCATTATCTGTGTAATTTCATACGATATAATCTTTCTACTCCAATATACTCCACCTTTTTAAGTTATTTTTTGAATACATATAGGAATCCAATTCTCAGTAGAACAAATCTCAAACTTTGTTTTGACTCAATTATTCCTTTTAGCATTACCAACTTTTTAAATAAAATCCACACACATATATATTCTATTTGGGAACCTAAGAATTTGGCTGTTTTCAACAATGCTTAAAGATTTGAAAGCAAAAGAGTTACAACAGATTATCACTGAATTTAACCTTAACTCTCATGACTGGTTATTGCTAAAGAATGTGAAAACACAGGTACAAGAATTATGCTCAACATTTTCTCACTCACACTTTAAAGAAAATCCCAATTCAGTACATCTTTACTAAGAAATAATATACAATAACTACAACACTGATAATCTAATCTCCAAACTTTATAAATTCTTATAAAATACAATATAAATTTAAATAACAATTGTGGAAGCACATCATACTAGACTATACATTTTTCTTAACTTCAGAGAATAAATCTAAGATACTGAGTTCTATTAAGTATAACTTTTGGTCACATTATTGGCATGTTTTCACAAAGAAATATTTATATAGAGCTTTCTTAACCCCAGATAGAATGGCTAAAATAAATAGAAATAAGAACAAACTGCTGGAGATGTGATCAGGCATGTAATGTTAATTGGATCCATGTTTTCCTTGATTGCCCTTCTTTAAGACTTTTCTGGAACAAGACTGGAGACTTTTTGAAAGCTTTATGGACTGTCACCTTTGCATTATCTAAGTTTCTAATTTTGTCTAATGTAAATGATGAATGTAAGATGAAAAATGCCAGTCTCTTCCTGGTATGGACTATTCTTACAGTGGCAAGGAATAGTATTACCAATCCTTATTGTGGTTGATAATAGGTAAGTTTGCAGCACAGAGGTTTTGGCCTCCATTATCTGGTTTGAATAGCAGCTCAGACATTGTAGAAACTGACCATGAATGGATGAGAGCTGACACACTAGTGCCACCTCATCCATCCTGAGAAAGGTTGCTGACAGTGCTCAGCTGCAAGAACGTCAACTGGAAGAAGGTTTGGAATTGCAACTGTTGCAACTTGGGACTCAGGCAGCATGAGTCCACAAATAAGTGTGCAAACACTCAGGCTAGGAATCGTGGGTATGTGCACTCAGTAAAGCATTTTGGACACTACACTATAGTTTCCAGTTACTAAGAGAGTTATGAGCATTCATTAAAAAATCTTTTAACCCCATCTATATGACGGTTGTGATTCTTAATTGAGCCTATAGGGGATGCAGGCTTGAATGCTGCAGGGGGAACTGGTAACAAAATAAAAAGGAGAGGCAGAGATCCAACTTTTTAAACAGTGGTTTAATTACTGCCACCTTCAAGACACTATACTACTCAGACAAGCTCCTCGTGGTCCTGCAGAGTGGTCCTAGCTACAGAGAACTCATAAAAGCGACTACTTTCTGGATTTAAGTATCTTTGCTGTTTTTTTACTTGAAATACCTTCTCTAGCTTACCCTAAACAAGCTTAAACTATTTTTTAGCTGTTTGCTGCATTATTTAATATCTGCACTTAAAGTTACATTTTAGTTGAAATTGATCGAAAGTTTGTTTGTTTGTTTATTTAATTTAACTGTTGAGGCTGCCCACTAAAGTGTGCTAGCCTGTGTAACTGATTTACAACTGTTTCTACATTTTCTGTGTGTTTTCTATCTTAAAACAAAAAAAACAAAAAAATAATCCTTGTTTTCCCGCCTCTCCTCGACTAGTTTAGACCAGTTTACAGGCTTTGCTGTATTCTGGGCTGTGGTGTAGTTCCTGTGTTGTCCATTACCTTACTTGGATAGAAGGAAGTTTCTTTGCTCACCAGTGGGAGTGGGGAGCCTTGAGCAGCCCACCTGTCCCTGTAGGAAGTGACCTCAGCACAAGAGCTGTAGTAATTGGTTGTTTTGGACCATTTCTAGCTCTTTTGAAGTTTCCTGTTTAAAATCCGCCTCTGGGCATTTTCTTCCTGGCTATACTACTCAGACAAGCTCCTCGTGGTCCTGCAGAGTGGTCCTAGCTACAGAGAATTCAGAAAAGTGACTACTTTCTGGATTTAAGCATCTTTGCTGTTTTTTTACTTGAAATACTTTCTCTAGCTTACCCTAAACAAGCTTAAACTGTTTTTTTAGCTGTTTTGCTGCATTATTTAATATCTGCACTTAAAGTTACATTATAGTCGAAATTGATCGAAAGTTTGTTTGTCTGTTTGTTTAATTTAACTGTTGAGGCTGCCCACTAAAGTGTGCTAGCCTGTGTAACTGATTTACAACAGTTTCTGCATTTTCTGTGTGTTTTCTATCTAAAAACAAAAAAAAACAAAAAACTAATCCTTGTTTTCCCGCCTCTCCTCGACTAGTTTAGACCAGTTTACAGGCTTTGCTGTATTCTGGGCTGTGGTGTAGTTCCTGTGTTGTCCATTACCTTACTTGGATAGAGGGAAGTTTCTTTGCTCACCAGTGGGAGTGGGGAGCCTTGAGCAGCTTACCTGTCCCTGTAGGAAGTGAGCTCAGCACAAGAGCTGTAATAATTGGTTGTTTTGGACCATTTCTAGCTCTTTTGAAGTTCCCTGTTTAAAATCTGCATTTGCACGGCTTTGCGCGATTGTGCGCATAGCGCAGCGCCAGTTAAACAAGGTTAAACTTCTTCTGGCTCCGCCTAGTCTGCTCTTCAAATTTTCCCTTAAGGAAGCTCTACTCTTAGTATAATCAGACTACTCGCTATATTATAAGCCTAGCACTTGTTCTCAAAACTTCTCTACTAAGTAAGCACTCTCATACTAAGTAAGCACTACATCCACCTACCACCCCTGTGAATATCCACTTCCCTTAAAGGCACAGCACTCCCTTATACTGTTCTAGCATGTCGAGTGGTAGATTACTGGTGTCCTCTCCAGTTCAGCTGGTTAATCTGGGTATCTTGAGACAATACTACAATTGTCTCATGTACACAGACAACCCTCTCCTCCTCCCAACAAACATAAATACATGTGAGAGATGCAACTATATAGCCAAACTGGAGGCTGAACTCTCTCAACTCAGGGCTGGCATGACCAGACAGGAGGAGATGGTAACCACACACACAACAAACCCAGTCCCACGTAGACCTACCACAACTGCAAACCAAACACATAAAAACACAAAGACATACTCAGAGGCTCTAATAAAAAACTTATCAAAACAACAGAGGCTCCCAAAGCAGACATCCAAAAATCCACCACCTCAAAACAAAACACATGCAACACTTACTTCAATAAATCAGTGTATCAATCAATCACAGCCCTTAAGGCCAAACACCATGCCTGATACACTAGTAATAGGTGACTCTATAGTCACACACACTGATGTCCCGCTTACCAGGCTGAACAAGGAGAGGGTGACTGTGAGCTGCCTATTGGGAGCTAGGATCCACCACATAACACACGCACTCAAGTCACTCCAAAGCAAGTACAAATATGACTCCGTCATTGTCCATGCTGGCGTGAATGACCTGAGACGTACCTCCCTGGACTACATGAAAAGAGACATAGAGGAGCTCTCTGATTATGTAGCCCAGGCTGGTTTGACCCTGACCCTGAGCAGCATCTTGCCCTCACCAAGAATGATGCCACAATACAAAGACAAGATGATCAGCTTTAATAATTGGCTCAAGTACTGGTGTCATTCTAAGGGGATCCAATGTCTGTCTGCATGGGATGACATGTTGGACAAGCCACGCTGCTTCGCAAGGGACAGCTTGCACCTGTCACCACTGGGCTTCCGGATATTGGCTAAGGCTCTTGCCATCCCCATAGTGCCTTTTTTAGGCAAGGCTCAAAAGACAAACCCACCTCCTTAGAAAACAAAAATGGAAAAAAACTAAGGGTAATGCTGCTCAATGCCAGAAGTCTAAATCTCAAGATGCAGGCACTCAATGCACTCCTCAGTATGGAGAACATCGACATCTGTGCAGTAACTGAAAGTTGGTTCAAGGCTCCTGAGAGCACCCCAGTGCTACCAGGCTATACCTCGTATCATGCTTTTCGGCCCCAAAACCCGGGCCGAACCACAAAGAGAGGGGGAGTGTCCATATTCATCAAGGACACCCACACCTCCAGGTTAGTAGCAACACATGAAGCATTGGAGACCATACAGGTGCAACTAACCATAGGCAAAACTGCTATACAACTGGTAGCATGTTAAAGACCACCCACCCAATCTCAGGAACCCCACTCAGCCTTCCTGAAGACATTGGAGGATATGAATGTATCACAAAATACCATCATACTGGGAGACTTCAACTACCCTAACATAGATTGGGTACATTATTCTATCTCTAACACCCTAGCCCAAAGGTTGCTGGAATTCATAAATTCAAATGCACTGGAACAACTAGTCACCTCTCCCACTAGGGGAGATAATATACTAGACCTGATCATCACAAACATGGGGACAAAATGCTCCACACCGGAGGTATACCCCTCACTAGTGAGATCTGACCACAAACTAATCACCCTGGATATACATATCCCACCTCCACCCCCAGCACAAATGACCACAGTGAAAAACTTCTCAAAAGCAGACTTGACTCTTCTTAAGACTGAGATGGTATCCTTTAAGCCCACTGGGCCAGTGGATACCACATCCCACAATGCTGAATCCTTCACAAATGCTTTCTATGGACATCTCCAAGAATGCATGGATCATGCAATCCCAAATAAATCCAAGTCCCTCTCCACCAAAGGCAAGCGCCCTGTCTGGTGGACCTCGGCCATTAACAAACTGTATAACAAAAGAAGGAAGCTACTGCACGACAGAGCAAAATCCCATAAAGGGAAGACATCTCTGATCAACACTAGCAGAAAACTACTTTCTCTCATAAAAAC
The DNA here is from genome assembly GCF_019279795.1 of Protopterus annectens. NCBI lineage: Eukaryota > Metazoa > Chordata > Ceratodontiformes > Protopteridae > Protopterus > Protopterus annectens. The sequence goes on from NC_056744.1 coordinate 777,460,130, forward strand.
ATCCAAGGCCAACTTTGAGAGAAAAATCGCTAAGGACACTAAAGATAACCACAAAGCCTTCTTCAGCTATGTTAGAAACCTGGGCGGAAACCCTCAGATATGCTCAGAGTTAGTTCACAACAACAAAAAATACACTGAACCCACAGATATTGCCAACATTCTGGCTGACAGGTTCAGTGCAAATTTCTCCCCTCCTCACCCCCAAAAGAAGAAATACTTATCCCAGCTGAATGTAATCTCCCTGTCATCTCAGATGTCCAGATGAGAGCCGCCCTCAGCAAAGCTAAAAACACAGCATCAATGGGACCTGACGGTATCCCGGGTTGCGTGCTATGTGAACTCCAAGAGGAGCTAAACCCACACATAAAAATGCTATTTAACCTTAGCCTTACTACAGGATATGTACCTGAACACTGGCGTACGGCAACAGTGGTCGCACTCCACAAAGGGGGTACCTCTACAGACCCTGGGAACTACCGCCCCATAAGCTTAACCAGCCTGGTCTGCAAAGCTATGGAAAGAATCATTATGGAACTCATAAACAGAGACATTGGGGACCTACAGACACTTGATCCCACCCAGTTCGGCTTTGTAAAGGGCAGATCCTGCCTTTTGAACCTGGTTGACTTTTTTGAAACAGTCACTAGAGCCATTGATGAGGGCAAAGCAGTCCATACAGCATACCTGGACTTGGCTAAGGCCTTCAACAAAATACCCCACTCAGGCATCATAGATAAGCTCAACAGCTTAAATGTAAACCCTTATGTCACTAGATGGGTTGCAAACTGGCTAAAGGATAGAACCCATAAAGTTAAAATCGCTGGAGCAATGTCAGACTCAAAGCCAGTCACAAGTGGTGTCCCACAGGGATCTGTCCTGGGACCCCTCTTGTTCGGCATTTATTTCTCAGATGTTAAAGCAAACATGGGAGGGTTGTGGCTGACAAAGTTCACAGATGACTGCAAACTAGGCGCCATAGTTGATACACCAGCGGACACATACATCCTACAAAAAGGCCTCATAGAAACGGACAACTGGTGCCGGAGTCATGGCCTTAAACTAAATGCCAAAAAATGTATAGTCATCCCCTTTGGGAAAAACAAAGTACCCACAAATTATCACATAGACAGCAACCCTCTGAGTATGGAAAAAGTAATCAGAGACCTAGGGACCCAAGTCGACAGCGACCTCTCATTTGACACCCACTTTGCCAAAGTGGTTAGAAAGACATTCTACCTTGCACACCTTATCATGAAGGGATTCACATCCAGATCCAAGGATGTCATTGTACCCCTATACTCCTCCCTCATCAGACCCATGATTGAGTACAATGCCCCATTTGGTATGTACCTCACCTGGCATTTGCAACAGCTGGAGAGACCACAAAAGTACCTCACCAAGAGGATCAAGGGTCTCCAACATATGTCTTATTCTGCCAGACTAAAGAAACTTCAGCTCTATTCAGTAGCATACCGCCTGCTCAGAGGTGATCTGTGCCTGACGTACAAGGCCATGTCCAATCAGGAACTGATGGACATGCTCCACCTCAAAAAATCCAAATCCATCAGAACCACGAGAGCTAAAGAGTTAAACCTCGGCACAAGTATGAATAGGACATGCTGGAGGGATAAATTCATAACCCAGAGGCTTCCCATGCTCTGGGACAGAATCCCAGTTCATGTTAGGCAGAGCCCCTCACTAGCTCTCTTCAAGAGAAGCCTTGATGAGTGGATGGGAGATCGTAAGTTTACCCCGGGGGTCACATCTGTGTCACTACTAGACATGGGCACAGTAAACTAATTCTATTATATAAGGGGACCTTCACTGTGTCACTACTAGACAGAGGCACAGTATTCTAAATTTATTCTGTGCATTTTTGTACCATTTCATGGGGTGGCGAAAGCCACATCACTATGGCTAGGCTTGCAAATGCCCCAGGGCAGATAGTCTAGTACTAAACTATGAAACTATGAAACTATGAAACTTGGGAAGATACCTTCCTCCAAAAAAGTCGTGACTATTGTGATAAGAAACTGTGAAGGATGTTTATACAGTCCAGTAACAGGTGAGTAGAATGTAGTTAAAAACTCAGTTAAGTTGTTTCTCACCAGCTGGACCACTCCCACTACAAACTGAAGAACACCATATGATTACCAATAGGTGGCACATCCTGTCAAAATTGTAATTTGTGCTTTTTTCACCCCCTTAAAACTGTACATGTCTGTCTTTCTTGCTGTAACATTTATGCAAAGTAATTCATTTCTTTTCCTAGCTTTCTCCCCCCCCACCCCCCCCCCCACACACACACACACACACACACACTCTATTTTAAGCCCCAGTCTGACAAACAAAAAATAAATACATTTTCTGTAATTTGGGCTAATGTAAACAGTCTGAGTTCTTCCAATCGTGAACTTGGTTTGAGGTCCCCAGGTCAGCAGAACTTCTTCAATGTCTTGATAATTAGAAATAATTAAACCAATATAAAATTTGCCCTTAAGTGATAACAGCAAAGAAAGTGGTATTTATCCAACATATACAGAGGGCGGGAGAAAGAAAGATGGGGCAAACAGAGAGAGTTAGGGAGAGTTGGGATTTCAGAATCTATGTCAATATCCTGCAAGAAGGTCTTACGCAGACTAATGACTGGTGCCAAAGTCATGGTCTTAAACTTAATGCAAAAAAATGCATCATCATCACTTCGGCAAGGGTGTTGTTCCTGCATACTACCACATCAATAGCAATAGCCTAAGCACACAGTCAGTGGTTAGAGATCTGTGCACACAGGTTGACAGCAATATTAACTTTGATCACCATGTCTCCACAATGGTAAGAAGGGCATTTTATATTTCTCATCTCATAAGAAAAGGCATTGCCTCCAGAAAAAAACAGGTTATAGCCCCTTGTACTCTTCCCTCATCAGGCCAATAATAGAGTACAATGCTTCCTTTGGTATGCTCCTTTCCAAACACCTTCAACAATTGGAGAGACCACAAAGCTTCCTTATGAAGAAAATTCAGGGTCTTCAAGATCTGTCTTATGCAGACAGACTGAAATCATTGTCACTTTACTCTGTGTCATGCAGACTGCTCAGAGGCAATCTGTGCCTTGCATATAGAGCAATCTCTGACCCAGCTTTGATGGAAATGCTGCACGTTCGCAAGTCAAATGGCACATGGGTCACTCACTCAAAGGACTTTAACCTGATATGTGACATCAACAGAACTTGCTGGAGATATATATTTGTCTCACAGAGGTTGTCCCACCTTTAGAACAAGATAACTATTCAAGTTAAACAAAGCCCCTCGTTGGCCCTATTTAAGCACAATTTGGACAACTGGATGGGTAACCGGAAATTCACCCCGGGGGTTCCACCTGTGTCCCTCTTGCACAGGGAAAATAGGTGCTGAGTTTAGTGTCTGCTTGAACCAGACACCTTTGGGAACACGGATTGAACTTGGCTAGGCTTGTAAGGGCCCTCGGGCCATTAGCCTACTAAACTCCTATGATCCTAAATCTAACTGATACATCTACTCATTTTTATTCAACAGTGCATCATAATGGTTAAACAGTATACTAAATAGACATATACGATTCTCAGTTAGAGCGTCTTCTGTGTGGCAACATGCGTGAATGGGCGTTCCTTTGTTGAAGGTTGTGCGTTAGGCCCGGCAAGCCAGCACATAAAAAAAATCTACTGCCAATCATTAGCGGACCGGAGTTACACTGTGACGACCCCTAACCGGGAAAAGCCGAAAGACAAACAAACTAAATAGACATATAAGACAGAGTAATTGTTTGAAATTATGACAGATGTTAAATGTGCAGTTTGGTATGAGATGGAGAAAGGTACAGAGACAATACATCAGACAGGGGAAAAATCAGTATGAAGCTCTTAATCTCTTATCATAACTCTCAACTGTCCAGATTTTTGCAGACTGTCCAGATTTTTGCCTTGTATTTTTGGTCTATTCCTGATAAAATTTTTGGTTTTCTGGCAAATCACTGGTATGATCTGAGGACTGAAGTCACTAAATAATGACATAATTTGAGTTTCAGACTTCAAATCCTTCAGAAAATGTATGTTAACACAAACACTATTACTTTAGCAACTTTATAAGTTTATAAAGGCAGTATTATAGCAATAACCCACGCCTGGGTGTGGGTAATGCTAAATTTACCCACGGTTGGCGTGGTTTGGTCCCGAGGGCCGAGGGACCAAACAAAGCCAACCGTGGGTAAATTTAGCATTACCCACACCCAGAAGTGGGTTATTGCTATTATACCATGACATTATTTAAGAAAAGAAACTATTACTTTTCTTAAATAATGGCATAGTATAATGCCTGTTTGCTGCCCTTCCGCAGATGTCTGGCATCCGCGGCAGTTCTGATGTACTGCGCGCCTGCGCAGTACATCAGAGCTGTGGGCAAAAGCAACGGAGAAAGCGAGATCTCCGTTGCTTTTTTTTAGTGTCTCGCTATGTTAAATGAGTTTAACATAGCAAGACAGTTTTAAAATAAGCAACGGAGTCATGAATTCTTAGAAAGAAAAGGAAGACAAAAGCAGGTTGGCTCAAAAATCTACATTCCATAAGGTGGGGGAGAGAATCTTTTGTCTGGAATTTTGCCTGGCTATATACATTTTACTTTGCAAAGGCTCTTATAAGCAATGTTTACAAAAACATAGGACACTATTTCCTTCTGATCCATTTTTGGAGATACCAAAAAATGCTTGTGCCTTGGCAGTTAACATGGGCAATGACATCTTGGATTCTTTCATTATTTTTCTTGCTTTCACAACATGTAAGCAGTTTAACTCATTTTTGAAATAGTTTCCAAAAGTTGCAATTCATTTCCTGATGGCCTGAGCTTAAAGAACGTTTACAGTAGCCATAGATGGCCTGAGGTAATTTTTGTATAATTGTATTTGCATGGCGCATCTAATCTGCAGAACTGCTCATAGAGGTATTCAGCACTTAAGATGAAATCCTCTTTAGAAGAATGTGCTGTTGTTTTATTTAATACATACATTGCTGAAGGAGATGTTGTGCCTCAAGACGTGCAAGCCTGAACCATCTGACCTTTACCTGTATAACTAGAAATTCCAGTCTATCTCATAACATTTCCTCTGCTTTGTAAACTAGATGGTATGCACCCCCAACCCTTCAGTGACAGTCGTTAGGGATCCTGGTGCCTTGTGCAACCTGTGAGTTCGAGTTCACTGTTCTCCTGTTTTCAATCTAACTTAACAGGTGTCAGCAAGGCTGAAATGCTCCTCCTACATGTATGTTGGGTGGCAGCTGAACTTTAGAGAGTGGAGATCTAAATTCTACATAATGATTAGTCTGTTTTGTAGCAAGAAAGGGTCAGGGGGGTCACTTGCAGCAGTAAATTAGTTTTAAGTTTATTTCCAACATCCTTTTGCATTCATTTTCAGATGCCAGTGAGTTGAAATGACAACATACCTAAAACCAGAGATAACGACCAAGGAGAATCAAAAGCTTGCACCTGCTGATTTCAAATGAATATGAATTTAATACATCTATATATGGAGCTGATCTGACACAAGGAAAATATCTCATTTCACAAGTTAAAAATAGCTGCTTGAGAAGAAATTGATGTCATAGTGCATGTTGTCTGGAAAGCAACAGCCAATAAACCATGATTAGGTGAATTGAGGAGGTGTTAGCAGTATTAAAGGAAAATAAAGGGACATAGCTCAAGAGCTCCTTGCTTTCTGCGAGCTATGATTTTTGTAATATAATCTCCATGGAATTCTTTAATTTTCACACAAAACAACAAGGCTTAGAGTCATTAAATAATACTAGGCATACATTTTTGAGAAAAGAAAAATAATACTAGGCATTACACTTAACTCTGTTCTTGTTTTTCAGAACATGCTCATTAATGTAAATTCTATTACTTAGACACATTTCTAAATCTATAAAATAAATAGTAAAATGTGTCCCCAGTCTCAAGCCTTTTGTCCCTGATTCTAGATTTAAGAGACTGGGAACTGGAAGTAGATGTAGTCTTATGACATACTCAGCTAATTTGACCACTGCTTTATTACACAGCAGGTTTCACTTAAAAGTGTTCTTTCCTTGCTTTTATCCACCTGCAGGGGATTTCTTGTCAAGAATAAACTTTAGAATAGTATGTGCAGCACCGCAGACTTCAAGCTATACCACCGATACCGGGATACATCTTAAGTAAAACACACACTCACACACAAAAATAAACAGATGCATGATCTCTTTCCTGATGTGCTTTAAAAAATAAGAATATAAGGAAAACTGGATACTGAAGAAGTTGGATACCAAGATTCATTAGTGGGGGGATATTAAGAAATATTTAGGACATAGTATTACACAAAATAAAGTGATAAGCGGCCACACATGGAGAGGTGGCAATTCAAAGACAGATATAACATGATTTCACTAAGGGAGAAATAGAACAGTGTTCATAATACACCAATGACTACATACTGACATGCGAATGAGTGTCAGAGTGCCATTATACTAATGAGACTTACTGCTTATGCATATGACAAAAATCAAACATGGCAGAGATGTATAAATCCAGTACTAAAAGTTGAAATATTTATTTATTCTGAAAATCAGGACTACTTGCTGCACAGGGAATTCACTTGCCCTAATTTGCTAGGAATAACAACAGTTTTAGTCTCCACTGCAGATGGATCCACCTGCAGCTAACATGCCATCACCTTCATGACCAGGATGTTGTCAATGACTACTGTCTGGATAGAGATGTGTGGCACCCACATACGGTTTCAATGGTGATGAATGGAAAGCTTGTCCCTAGGGATACAAATGATGATACTACATTAACAATCCTTGATACAGGGACGTCTGACTGGGGATACATTAGGGGTTGTGCAGGTGATGACCTTGTGAATTCTATACCAGTTCCTTGATATAATGCTGCAACATGTGGAGGAATATATATGGTTTCTATGGGGTTTACCTATGTTCTGTCAAGATATTTATGAAGTCACACTTCATAGGTTTTTCATTGTTTAGAAGCACAACTTGAAAAAACATAAAAGCCAAAAATAATTTTTTGCAGGGAGGCAAACCCCCTGCACTCCCCACATAAAGGTCTTATACAGATTGCTCAGAGGTGATCTGTGTCTCGTCTACAAGGCAATCTAGGATCCTGTCCTACTAGAGATGGTCTATAACCGTAAGTCTAACTCCTCACATATTACCCACTTGAAAGGCCTAAATCTAATATGCAACATCAACAAAAGCTGCTGGAGAGACAGGTTTGTCTCCCAGAGGCTGCCCAGTCTCTGGAATAGACTTCCCATACATGTCAAACAGAGCACCTCGCTGATCCTCTTCAAGCACAACCTTGATGAGTGGATGGAAAAAACACTAATTTGTCCCAGAGGTTCCACCTGTGTCCCTCATTGACAGGGGCAACAGGTGCTGACTGAGGTTTCTTTTTGGGGATAAACTCTTGGCTAGGCTTGTAAGGGCCCCAAGGCCATTATCCTAGTAACTGATCCTACGATCCTGTGATCCTTACACCCCACTGACTTACACATATACAAATGGCACAGTCAATCTTGCAGTGGGGAAAAAGTAAATAAACATTGCTGTGTACCACCAGTTGACTCTATACCAGTAGTCTGTGCTTCAAAAAACCTCAAAAAAATCCAAATAAAGACACTTGATGGGAAAAGCCTTGCTGAAGTGTAGGCAAGCCTTTCTATGGACAGCAGAGGAAAGAATCACCAATATGAAGTCATTTTTATAATATACCTCATTTGCCTAAGGTCCTGGGGGCCATTGATTGCACCCACACAGCCAGCAAGGCCCCATCTGCTCCACGTGGCATCCAGTACATCAACCAAAAGGGCTGCTACTCAGTTATCTGCCAGGTGATGAGTAATGCAAAGAGTATTCTATAGTGTGTATGTCTGATCCACCCAGGTAATTCACATGATTCCCACATCTGAGACATGTATAACCTATACCTGCATTTTGTGGGATGACTTCCCAGAGGGTCATCTAGTTAGTAGGCAAACACATTGTCAGATGCATGGGCCATGATACACAGTTCCCATTTAAGTAGGCACTAGGTCATTTATAATAGTGTCCACTTTTTTTCTGTTACAAGTGATGCTGGATATGCCTTGGAATTGTGGATGTTGACTCCCATCCAAAATCCATTTGTGGACACAGATCATTACTGAACATGTGTTCAAATTCCTGAAGAGATGCGTCTACTGTTTGGGCACGTCTAGTGGCACACTAAAATATGTGCCTGAGACCTGCAGTCAGTTATTTGTGATATGTGTCATGTTATACAATATAGTAGTAATTAAGCAAATACATCATGGGGCCACTTCAGTATTGCCTGAGATACTTATAGCAGAAGACTAGGAATCAGGCACACAGTCAGAGAACCTGGCTGTAGAAGTTCCCCATTCAAGGCAGTGGCTGGCACAATGCATTGTAGTATTGCCTAAGAGACAACATCTGGTCCACAACTATGGGTCATGATAAAAACAGCACAAGGTAAACAGATGCATGCATTATCACAACCAAGCTATGCATTACAGTGCACTGTCTAGCCATCTTGTGCATTAGAGATAACCTTCCCTATATATGCCAGTGAGTGAGCAGTGCTTAGTCATCATTATCTGCACAGATGGTGTGTGGCACAGTGACAGAAGAATGCAATGTTATCATATAGGCAATAGTCATGGGAGGTAGATGCTTTAGCCACTCATATGGTTAGCAGATTGGGTCACTCAAGGATTGCTTCCTATGGTGTTGGGGTGGACATGCCATATCACAAACAACGTTTCAGGACTAGATGTGTTCTGTACTTTTGGAGCATGTAAAGGAACCCTGATGAGGTGGCCCGTGTTCGGAGCAAATGGATGGAGTCTATGACCCCAATGACAGCCACAGCTAGGCATGGAGCTCTGCCAGCAAGAGACAGGAACAGTGTGGAATTAAAAGAACCAGAGTGACAGGCCTGTAATGTGTCCCAGGGAGGAGCCTGATGAGGGCTATTGATCACAACCATGAGATTGGCCACACCCAGATATGGTGACTCCCATGGCCAGGAATGACAGTGATACATTGTGTGTGTGTGTGTGTGTGTGTGTGTGTGTGTGTGTGTGTGTGTGTGTGTGTGTGTGTGTGTGTGTGTGTGTGTGTGTGTGTGTGTATGTATGCTTCTAGAAGCCATGTCATAAAATTATTGTAGATGGCCAGGATTCACAATCAGCACAGAATAAAATATGAAATGAAAGAAACAAAAAACTCTGTTTACTAATGTTTTAAAAGCCTTGCATTACTGATGTGCTTTCTAGAGTAGCAGCAGCAGTCAAGTCATAAAATGCCTGAAAGGTTACTTTTCTCAATGGGTAAAATGCACAGATTAAGCTAATGAATGGCTCACAGGGAGAGCTGTTATCAGTACAGCTGCAATTTAAGATGGAATTTGGATAACACCTTTGAAACTTCTTACAGGCACTCTTGCCCCACCCCCCTCAGCCAAAGGTGAGCATGCTCAGAAAGGCAAACCTGAAATGTAATCAAAGGCTGAATCAAAACAAAAAATCCCTGGTACTGTTCCTTTAAATACACAGGATTATTTTAATATTACAAAACAAACAGTACACAAAACTGTTTATAGAGTTAATTCAACTGTACGGAATTGATTTTGCAATGGTATTCTATCTGAAAAGATGTTTAATTATTTATACAGTGATGTAATAACGGATGCTTTTATTTATGGAATTCTAAAGATTCACAAATCACTCAGTAAACCATCCCTACATCCTATTGTTTCGGCTAGAGGGTGGGTTACTGAATCTATTTCAAAATCTTTGCAGAGTGAATTGAAGGTAGTTTTACAAACACTAAACATTATTATTAAAGACACAAATGACTTTCTAGAACAATTGTTTATATGGAATGAAACTAATGATGCCATTAACTGCTGTTTTGTTACCCTGGCCTTCTACTCATTATTCATATCCATTCCTAATAATAACGGCATTGTAATGGTTAAGAAATATATTTCATCTCAAGCTAGTTTGGGCATTTTAATATAGATTTGATTAGTACATTGTTAGATGTTGTCCTAACTAATAACATTTTCCTTTTTCAATAGCAATATTTTAAACAGGTCAGTGGTGTGACCGTGGGTACGTCTGTGGTTAACATATATGCTAATATTGCTATGAGTTATTGGGAGAATTAATACGTTTTCTCTAATTCTTTCAATAAGTATCTCAAGAACATTATTTTTTATAAGTGTTTCGTAGATTACCTTTTTTTTTTAATTTGGTATGGTTCATTAATTCATGTGCATGATTCCATTGCTATTTACATACAAGTTTTTCTAAGTTTTAAAAAACACATAAGCTACAGACAGATTGATTTCTTGGACATTACTCTTATAAAACATGTCAAGGGACAAATTCAAACTAGTTTATATACTAAAAAAGTGAAAAGATGTACATATCTATCAACGGAGAGCATGCATCTTCCATTTATTTTTATAATGTAGCTAGGAATCAAATGGCTAGATTGTCATGACGAAATACTGAAGATAACAGGCTTTTGAATCAAACTGACATCATAGTTCATGATTTTTATGGAAGTGGTTATCATGAAAGTACACTTCATAAAGAGAAGGAAATGGTTTTGAAAAACAGGAAAACATTGTTTAAACCTATGTTTTCTAAGTGTACATGTTCTAAAAATGCTACCCCTGCTATTGTAGGTAATAATATTTGTTGAGGTATATTCACATTTAATCATAATACAACTAATGGTATGCATATAATTAAGAAACACTGCTCTATCTTGTCACATGCTCAAGAATTTAAGACTTGTATGAGAAAGGTCCCCATTTTGGTTATAAGAGATCATCTAACTTAAAAAATATAATGATCCCAACACTGCACCGTACCACAAAAACCACCGAGGCTAAAAACTGGTAACAAAAATCAAAAGCAAAGTTCGCCACAGTGGTTACCAGGCTCTCCAAACATTCAAAAGTCTCCAGCAATAGTAGACGATAACAAAAGTTCTACAGCTGTAAAGATATAGTGGTCACTCTGGAAATATGACACTCGAAGATGTTATTCTTATTTTTAAAAGGTAGTTTATCCTTACACTAACAAGAAGTTTAAATACTGTTCCCTTGTAGTACATTGGTTCTAAGGAACGTCATCATCACCTTATCGTCATTTCCTCTAGCAACAAATTTTAATACATAACTAGAGCTTTATTAACAAGTACATAGTACTTCCCACTGAACATACCACTTAAAACTCTACTGAATCATATCAGTTAAAAGACATCCTACTACAATTCTACACATTTGAACGTATTACATTGGCGACAAACATAAGCCTAACATCATATAAAGCGCTAACTATATAGAGCGCTAACTATAAAAAGATTAAAAATGAGGGTAAAAATAGACATATACATCAGCTTACAGAAGGTACATTCACTGATTCTATACATCGGATAATGCAAATAAATTAGTTCAACAATACCAGAGCTAAAAACTCTGCGACTAAACGGCACTAGATATGCTACATAGAGCTATCTATTTACACTAATCAAACATCATGTTGAAGAAAAATCCTCAAATAAGGAACCTGCAGTCACAAATAGTATCAAAACAGGATATAAACCGTTCTATGTATTATATTAAATGAATATTATCAATTCATTCTTACATAGCTTCATTGACTTCGGCTATAAACAGATTTTTATAACAAAATAAAAGATCCAATATTCATTAAAACACATTGCAGTATAAACATACAACAACTGCTCAAAAAATATATAGTGGGTAATATTTCAAAAATACTGAACTGTTGAAATAGTTCTGCCACTTAACATTTCTTCACCCTCAACTTCCTATTCTTCAATATCGGTTTCAAGCTGACTTTGTCATTTATTCCAGGTTTTACATCTGCCCGAAGTCTCAACACCCACTTCAGCTCACATTCCTCGGTGTAGTTGGAAATATCACCTCCTCTCACAGACATCTTAATGTCCTGTATGACCATAAAACTAAAACTATGGGTAGGCCCTAGACTACATATATGTTTAGCTAAAGCGTTGCTAAGTGTTCCCATCCTTATATTATAGAGGTGATCTCTGACTCTCTCACGTAGTTTCCTATTAGTTTTTCCAACGTAGAACGCCTCGCATCCATCACAGCATGCGAGGTACACTACGTTCTCACTTTGACAGTCAGTATGTGTATGGAACGTATATACCTTGTCTGTAGTTGGATGTTTAAAGGTATTGCTGGTATTGATGTATTTACACTGCGCACACCTGCCACAGACTACGGTATTGTTATCATCACTCACCCTGTGAACCTCCTTCTCACTCAAATTCCTATGACACAACATCCGTTTCAGATTCTTTCTATTTTTGTAGGAAAATTGGGGTATAGGTCCTACTACATTAGCTATCCTTTCATCTAAGAGTAACGTGTTCCAATGTTTAGTGATTATCTCTTTTATTATATTTATGTCAGCTGTATAATGTATAGGCATTCTTAAAAACTCATTCCTATCATATTCTGAAAGCTCAGGATTCACCTCTAATCCATACTCAGAGAAGTAGGGTCTAGCTCTGGTACTTCTTAATTCATTGACTTGACCAAATACACCTTGCAATTCTTCAACATCATATCCCCGTTCCTTGAGTCTATGATGTAATTCCTTCATTTCTTTTTGATAGTCCTCCTCAAGTGGGTGCAACCTAGATATCCTCATACTCTGTCCTTTCATAATGTTTCTGAAGATGAATCCTGGGTGCATACTGTTACGATGCAATATATTATTCCTATAGCATCCTTTTCTATGTATATTAGTGTTTAACATACCATTTGCCATCCTTACTACTTTAACATCTAAAAATGAGATTTCATCCTCTGAATAATTCACAGTGAACTGTAAATATGAACTAATCTTGTTGACCTTCTCTACAAATGCCACAAGCCCTTGTTCGTCCCCTCTCCAAATAAAAAAGACGTCATCCACAAACCGTCTATAGAAGGGGACTAATGCCTGAAATTCATTAAGTTTATACAAATGGTTAGTTTCCCATTCTGCCATAAAAAGGTTGGCGTAGCTATTGGCACACGAGGTGCCCATAGCTACGCCATCCTTCTGTAGGTACATCTTCTCCCCAAAAACAAAGATGTTATTTTGTAGTATCATCTCAAGGAACATCGTAAGTAAATCTATACTCCTAGAATCTAAGGTGGAGTTCTTATTCAAATAGGAATATATATAATTCACTCCTTCATCATTGGGTATCATGGTAAACAGGCTTGTAACGTCCATTGTAACCATGATAAACTTATCTCGCTGCAGAAAGTGCTTAGTATGTTCATACAAATCTATAAGGAATTGCTTCAGATCCCTCAGAATATAAGGGTTCTCTTCCACAAGAGGTCTTAAATACGTCTCAACATAGAGTGAAAAGGGCTCTGTCATCCACCCTCTCCCTGATACTATAGGACGGAGAGGGGGGTCATCATATGATTTATGAATTTTCGGCAGTCCCTGTGTTATCGGTAAGAGTGGATTCTCTACCTTCAAAAAATTATACAATTCAAACTCAATGTCCAGATTAACTAAAAGTTCCCTCAGTGCTAGATTAACAGCTAGTATCTTATCCTTCACTTCCTGTTCACCTATCACGGTGTAAAATTTCTCATCTATCAACATCAAATCCATTCTCCTAAAGTAATCAATACTGTCCATAAGGACTATTGGCCCTCCCTTGTCTGCCGGTCTAATGGCAATAGATGTATCATTAACTAGGAAATTGAGGGCTTCTTTCTGAGTGTAATTGAGATTAAACTTCTTTGGCTTATTCCGTGTCTCTTGCTTCATTTTATGTAAATCATTCTCTACAAGTTTGGAAAAGTGTCTATCAATGGATGCAATATTGGAGTATATAAACTTCTAGCTCTGAATGTTTGTTGAGCATTCACATTAAGACCACCGTTCAAGTCCAATTTAAGCTGCATATTTCGGCAAACATTCTTAAATCTAGTATTGAGTCAGTCAATCTACTATTGGATGTAGGTATGAATGTCAAGCCTTTATCCAACACAAACTCTTCCTCAGATGTTAACTTCCTTTTAGATAAATTAACAACTAGCGTTTTCCATCTGTTCCCACATTTTCTTCAGGGTGGGACCAGAATGCTCCCCCCCTGACCCTTTCCTTTTCTGCCTTCCCCTGCTGTACGACCTGTTCCTTTTGTTCTGAAAAGATTGTGCTATGGGAAAAGGTGTATCCTGTGGTCTATTTGGCATATAATTGTTCATGTTTGTATTTGCAACTGCTGTACTAAAAGTTTTACTTCTAACTACCAGATGTTCTGAACTATTGTTAGATGTACGTAACCTACTCTCATTGCTACCTGGAGCTTCTCCCCTTCCTTTCTCTAAACCGTTACTAGAACTTTCAGCTGTTTCTATTTGCTCCAGTGAATCACTATTGGTCACTGCTAATGTTATCTTGTTAGATGTACTCTGTCCATCATTGGAAGCAATCATAGGTATTCCTAATGTTTGCGACCTAGAAGGTGGTATAAGTCTTTCAGCTTCTATGTTAGTATGTACATCAGTTTCATTAACATCATTTCTAACATGTTCATTCATATATCTAGGCCAAGTAAAAATGTTACCCATTGCAAAATCCCTTGAATCTCTAATTATCTTAGTTTTCTTTTGTTCAGTGAGCTTTTTTTCATAAATATGTACATTGTCAAGCATTTTATCAAGTTCTTTATGAAACAAGTCTAACGGATACTTCATAAGCATACGTTCCTGCTGTTTAATAATACTTTCTTTAACTGTGCATTCCTCTTCCACAAAATACTCGTTCATTAGTCTCATATAATTGGTCCCTGGAATGGTGTACGGTAATTTGTTGCTAGAGGAAATGACGATAAGGTGATGATGACGTTCCTTAGAACCAATGTACTACAAGGGAACAGTATTTAAACTTCTTGTTAGTGTAAGGATAAACTACCTTTTAAAAATAAGAATAACATCTTCGAGTGTCATATTTCCAGAGTGACCACTATATCTTTACAGCTGTAGAACTTTTGTTATCGTCTACTATTGCTGGAGACTTTTGAATGTTTGGAGAGCCTGGTAACCACTGTGGCGAACTTTGCTTTTGATTTTTGTTACCAGTTTTTAGCCTCGGTGGTTTTTGTGGTACGGTGCAGTGTTGGGATCATTATATTTTTCTATTTTTTACTCTACCGAACCGACATGGCTCATGAAGAAGGTATATTACCTTTGGCTACAGAAATGCGTGAAGTGGAGTTACCGTACACCATTCCAGGGACCAATGACGTGGACCGGAAGTGGGAGAGGTTTCACCAGTGTGTTGCCGGCGCGAAAAATGCTTTGATGGCGTTTGAACCCAGGTTGGAGAATAACGAGGATGAAGCAGGTTCGATAGACATTACAGAACTTATGGGAGACATTGGAAAACTTGAATTGGACTTTTTGAGACTGAAACGTTGGCAAATGCAACGGCAGCACTTTGAGGTATGTCTAATTAGAAAGATAATACCTAGAGGGCTGCGCATTTTAAAAATGCCTACGACAGGGAATGCCTACCCTAGACTGTTAGCTAAATGGCAACAATTAAATATGAACTTAAGTTTCAATTATATGAGACTAATGAACGAGTATTTTGTGGAAGAGGAATGCACAGTTAAAGAAAGTATTATTAAACAGCAGGAACGTATGCTTATGAAGTATCCGTTAGACTTGTTTCATAAAGAACTTGATAAAATGCTTGACAATGTACATATTTATGAAAAAAAGCTCACTGAACAAAAGAAAACTAAGATAATTAGAGATTCAAGGGATTTTGCAATGGGTAACATTTTTACTTGGCCTAGATATATGAATGAACATGTTAGAAATGATGTTAATGAAACTGATGTACATACTAACATAGAAGCTGAAAGACTTATACCACCTTCTAGGTCGCAAACATTAGGAATACCTATGATTGCTTCCAATGATGGACAGAGTACATCTAACAAGATAACATTAGCAGTGACCAATAGTGATTCACTGGAGCAAATAGAAACAGCTGAAAGTTCTAGTAATGGTTTAGAGAAAGGAAGGGGAGAAGCTCCAGGTAGCAATGAGAGTAGGTTACGTACATCTAACAATAGTTCAGAACATCTGGTAGTTAGAAGTAAAACTTTTAGTACAGCAGTTGCAAATACAAACATGAACAATTATATGCCAAATAGACCACAGGATACACCTTTTCCCATAGCACAATCTTTTCAGAACAAAAGGAACAGGTCGTACAGCAGGGGAAGGCAGAAAAGGAAAGGGTCAGGGGGGGAGCATTCTGGTCCCACCCTGAAGAAAATGTGGGAACAGATGGAAAAACGCTAGTTGTTAATTTATCTAAAAGGAAGTTAACATCTGAGGAAGAGTTTGTGTTGGATAAAGGCTTGACATTCATACCTACATCCAATAGTAGATTGACTGACTCAATACTAGATTTAAGAATGTTTGCCCGAAATATGCAGCTTAAATTGGACTTCGGGAACGGTGGTCTTAATGTGAATGCTCAACAAACATTCAGAGCTAGAAGTTTATATACTCCAATATTGCATCCATTGATAGACACTTTTTCCAAACTTGTAGAGAATGATTTACATAAAATGAAGCAAGAGACACGGAATAAGCCAAAGAAGTTTAATCTCAATTACACTCAGAAAGAAGCCCTCAATTTCCTAGTTAATGATACATCTATTGCCATTAGACCGGCAGACAAGGGAGGGCCAATAGTCCTTATGGACAGTATTGATTACTTTAGGAGAATGGATTTGATGTTGATAGATGAGAAATTTTACACCGTGATAGGTGAACAGGAAGTGAAGGACAAGATACTAGCTGTTAATCTAGCACTGAGGGAACTTTTAGTTAATCTGGACATTGAGTTTGAATTGTATAATTTTTTGAAGGTAGAGAATCCACTCTTACCGATAATACAGGGACTGCCGAAAATTCATAAATCATATGATGACCCCCCTCTCCGTCCTATAGTATCAGGGAGAGGGTGGATGACAGAGCCCTTTTCACTCTATGTTGAGACGTATTTAAGACCTCTTGTGGAAGAGAACCCTTATATTCTGAGGGATACGAAGCAATTCCTTATAGATTTGTATGAACATACTAAGCACTTTCTGCAGCGAGATAAGTTTATCATGGTTACAATGGACGTTACAAGCCTGTTTACCATGATACCCAATGATGAAGGAGTGAATTATATATATTCCTATTTGAATAAGAACTCCACCTTAGATTCTAGGAGTATAGATTTACTTACGATGTTCCTTGAGATGATACTACAAAATAACATCTTTGTTTTTGGGGAGAAGATGTACCTACAGAAGGATGGCGTGGCTATGGGCACCTCGTGTGCCAATAGCTACGCCAACCTTTTTATGGCAGAATGGGAAACTAACCATTTGTATAAACTTAATGAATTTCAGGCATTAGTCCCCTTCTATACACGGTTTGTGGATGACGTCTTTTTTATTTGGAGAGGGGACGAACAAGGGCTTGTGGCATTTGTAGAGAAGGTCAACAAGATTAGTTCATATTTACAGTTCACTGTGAATTATTCAGAGGATGAAATCTCATTTTTAGATGTTAAAGTAGTAAGGATGGCAAATGGTATGTTAAACACTAATATACATAGAAAAGGATGCTATAGGAATAATATATTGCATCGTAACAGTATGCACCCAGGATTCATCTTCAGAAACATTATGAAAGGACAGAGTATGAGGATATCTAGGTTGCACCCACTTGAGGAGGACTATCAAAAAGAAATGAAGGAATTACATCATAGACTCAAGGAACGGGGATATGACGTTGAAGAATTGCAAGGTGTATTTGGTCAAGTCAATGAATTAAGAAGTACCAGAGCTAGACCCTACTTCTCTGAGTATGGATTAGAGGTGAATCCTGAGCTTTCAGAATATGATAGGAATGAGTTTTTAAGAATGCCTATACATTATACAGCTGACATAAATATAATAAAAGAGATAATCACTAAACATTGGAACACGTTACTCTTAGATGAAAGGATAGCTAATGTAGTAGGACCTATACCCCAATTTTCCTACAAAAATAGAAAGAATCTGAAACGGATGTTGTGTCATAGGAATTTGAGTGAGAAGGAGGTTCACAGGGTGAGTGATGATAACAATACCGTAGTCTGTGGCAGGTGTGCGCAGTGTAAATACATCAATACCAGCAATACCTTTAAACATCCAACTACAGACAAGGTATATACGTTCCATACACATACTGACTGTCAAAGTGAGAACGTAGTGTACCTCGCATGCTGTGATGGATGCGAGGCGTTCTACGTTGGAAAAACTAATAGGAAACTACGTGAGAGAGTCAGAGATCACCTCTATAATATAAGGATGGGAACACTTAGCAACGCTTTAGCTAAACATATATGTAGTCTAGGGCCTACCCATAGTTTTAGTTTTATGGTCATACAGGACATTAAGATGTCTGTGAGAGGAGGTGATATTTCCAACTACACCGAGGAATGTGAGCTGAAGTGGGTGTTGAGACTTCGGGCAGATGTAAAACCTGGAATAAATGACAAAGTCAGCTTGAAACCGATATTGAAGAATAGGAAGTTGAGGGTGAAGAAATGTTAAGTGGCAGAACTATTTCAACAGTTCAGTATTTTTGAAATATTACCCACTATATATTTTTGAGCAGTTGTTGTATGTTTATACTGCAATGTGTTTTAATGAATATTGGATCTTTTATTTTGTTATAAAATCTGTTTATAGCCGAAGTCAATGAAGCTATGTAAGAATGAATTGATAATATTCATTTAATATAATACATAGAACGGTTTATATCCTGTTTTGATACTATTTGTGACTGCAGGTTCCTTATTTGAGGATTTTTCTTCAACATGATGTTTGATTAGTGTAAATAGATAGCTCTATGTAGCATATCTAGTGCCGTTTAGTCGCAGAGTTTTTAGCTCTGGTATTGTTGAACTAATTTATTTGCATTATCCGATGTATAGAATCAGTGAATGTACCTTCTGTAAGCTGATGTATATGTCTATTTTTACCCTCATTTTTAATCTTTTATAGTTAGCGCTCTATATAGTTAGCGCTTTATATGATGTTAGGCTTATGTTTGTCGCCAATGTAATACGTTCAAATGTGTAGAATTGTAGTAGGATGTCTTTTAACTGATATGATTCAGTAGAGTTTTAAGTGGTATGTTCAGTGGGAAGTACTATGTACTTGTTAATAAAGCTCTAGTTATGTATTAAAATTTGTTGCTAGAGGAAATGACGATAAGGTGATGATGACGTTCCTTAGAACCAATGTACTACAAGGGAACAGTATTTAAACTTCTTGTTAGTGTAAGGATAAACTACCTTTTAAAAATAAGAATAACATCTTCGAGTGTCATATTTCCAGAGTGACCACTATATCTTTACAGCTGTAGAACTTTTGTTATCGTCTACTATTGCTGGAGACTTTTGAATGTTTGGAGAGCCTGGTAACCACTGTGGCGAACTTTGCTTTTGATTTTTGTTAACTTAAAAAATAGGTCATGTTACAAAGAACAAGTGAAAGCTAATACAGCATGCACCAATAAAATGGGGACATATATTTGCAATAGATGTAATTTTTCTAAATGTATGTATTCTGACAAAAACATCATTCGTCCTCTTTGTAATACATGTTTTACTTTAAGAACATTTGGCACTTGTGAGACTAGGAACTTAGTTTATCTGGCTAAATTCTGTAAGTGTTCTGCATATTGCATAGGTAAAACTAAACAGCTAAAAGATGGAATATGCAGGGGCATGAAATACAATGCACTTTTTAAACATATACAGGGTACTGATAGTGCACATGTTTTTAAATTTATGATTGCAAGTGTCATATTTCCACACCTTCAAAGTGATGATGTAAAACATCATACTGAGAATGACGAAAACAAGTGGATCTTACTTTTTAGGGCACATTATCCTCCACACTTAAATTATTTTTTTAGCATTAAACCATTTCTTAAAGATCTACATAATAGAGTAAAGTAATACTGTTTCTTTAATTTCTTAATTGGTTGTAACAGATTTTTGTGTCACATGATTTTAAATGTCTGTATAGTGCTCTTTAACATTTGCTTTGTGATTGCCTGAGGAAGCGTTGCAAACGTGAAAGATTTACTTGCATTAAATTTAATCGTCATAGCTTGCGGCTCTAGACTACTTCTTTATTTTATTTTTCTGATAACTGACTGCACATCTACAATTGATACCAAGTGGTGTGGTGCCTAGGTCAGGAAAGACCTGGAGTGCACCTGTACACTAATGTTTTCTTTTTTTTTTTTAAATTCCCTTTCCGTGTTTTTTTTTTCTAATTCTTCTACAGGTCCATTTGTGGTGCAGGTCATGGAGCAGAGGCAGTCACTTGGGTCAGTGACAACTAATACAATTCAAGTTGCATTACCAGCACTCACAAGGTCTGACTTTTAGTAAGGTGATAAAGGTCACCCTTCTAAAGGCAACCTAGGGGGCTCATACATGGCATCTGTGTCTATATCTCAGGAAATGAAGATATTCCTCTTCTATAAGTGGCTGGATGCACTTTCCCTTGCCAAGCTGCATCAGGTGTAGCATATTGTTGTATTCAAGGAGCTCCAGCAGTTGGACAAGCAAATTAGGACCATGAAGCACCTCTAGACATGAGTGATAGAGATGTGATAGTGTTATACAAACAGAATTCCTCCACCATTGAGTCACTAGAAACAGCTCTTGCCCAAGATATCAGTCATGGACGTAAATGATGACTGGTTGGTCTCTCCTCTGGGATGGTTGAACAGGCCTCCTGTACCTCAGCCTATCAACTATCATAGTATTCTGCTTTATGTGTTATTCCACACACCTTATTTGTAGTTCAAACCTCACCATTAACAGTTATCTTTCGTCTATATATGTTCATCATGTTCAATGCTGCAGTTGCCTTAGTTGCATGGCTTATATCCTACAAAGGATATAACAGCCAGCCAGTTTCTAAACCTTCAGGGCACCTTCCATGTGCTCAAACTGTAAGGCATCTCGAGCTGAGCTGACTAAAAGACAAGTTTGGGAGTGAAATCCTTCATTGCTTAGAGTGTGTATGACTTTGTTAATACTTCTTCTAGGGTTATGGCAACTGGTACTGATTGGATGAGGTTTGCATGGCTGCATTCTCAGAACCTCCCAGATGATGTTAAAAATTAAATTTTAAATTCTCCCTTAGCTAGAGATTTAGTGTCTGCCCCCAGTGCTGCAGAGGTGATCAAAAAGTGTAATGAAAGGGGCAAGATGATCCAGGGAATATCTAAGATTTTTCAGCCCTCCTTTTTCAAAATTTCTGAGATTTTCTCTTTCCTCATCCAGTTTTGGCAAAACACAGAATAAACAGTCTCAACAAAATTCAAGTAAACAGACATTAAGAAGAAATGGCAAGGAGGTTCCAAAAACAAGTTTCAAACCTCCCAAAACCAAGGGCAGTCTAACAAGTCTGAATGACTATTTAATAGAACTTGTGATCTTCTCCCATCCTGGCCCCTTTTTTTTTTCAGAAAGTCTGAATCTCCATTCTTCTTTTGGCTACATATTGTTTCAGACAAATGGGTTCTGAAAATCACTCAAGTTTACAGACTGCATTGGGAGGAAATTACTCCTTTACAGAGAATTATTCCTCATCCTTCAGCTCAGATTCTTTTGTTTCCAAATTTTCTTCATCACATGTTGTTCGAAGGAGTGCTAGAACCAGTTCCTCATTTCCAGGTAAGGAAGGGTTTTTATTCAAGGATGTTGCTAGTGCCAAAGAAAGAAAATGTAGACCAATTCTGGATCTTTCTTTCTTTCCTAAACCTGTTTGTGGTAGTGCCCACATTCCAAATGTCACTTAATAACCTGTTACCACTTGTTCCTCTTTCCACGTTTTCTGGTAAGACTAGACTTAAAAGATGCTTATCTTTGCACAGTTCTGTTCTCTCTCTCTCTCTCTCTCTCTCTCTCTCTCTCTCTCTCTCACATTCAAAAGTATTTCTTAACTGCTTCAAACCGGATTGTGTTCCTGGGATGTCAACTAGACACTTCATTGAAAGTTTTTCATCATCAGAAAGAAATAGATCTTTATTTAGATTTATTTCTAAGGTTTGTCTACTCTGACCTCAGTTACTGTGATGGAATATATCAGGATTTTGAGTTTTTTGGATTTTGCCTGGGGAGCAGTTTCAGTGGGATAAAAGTGAAGAGGGTGTGGGACACCCAGAGCAGATGCTAGCATATAAATATCAAGGAGAAGCTTGTCCTGATCAAGGCACTCAACTCTCCGAACCATTTTTGGTCCACAGGACCTTTTCAAGTGGTTACAGACATTACCACAGTCATGAGGTACATAAACAAGCAAGGAGGAATCAGGTCATACCCCTTTGCAGACTAGCTACGTTAGCTATAGCTTCACAGCCCAATCTCATTCTACAAGCATCTGACAATCTGTCAAAACAAAACTGTATAGCAGACAAGCAGAACAGGACCAGGGCATACCGTCATGTATGGAAACTAGATTGGAGGTCTTCCAAGATTTGATTCATCTGTGGGGAGTTCCTCAGGTAGATCTCTTTTCCTGGTATCTGAACAATCAACTGGGAAGATTCTGTTCCAGGACTCCATACAAGAAGACCTGGAAGACAGATGCCTTTTCTTTTCCTTGGACAGGAATGTTCCTGTATGCTTTTCTACCCTTTCTACTAATATCCTAACTAATATCAACGATCCCACTCACCCTGCCCACAGCATGTACTTCCACCTTTCCACAGGCAGGTGGTATTGCAGCTTACACTGCAAAACATCTAGACTGAACAAGAGCTTCTTCCCTCTATCCAGGCTGCTGAACTTGAATGCCAGGCATGACACTGAATAATTAGATCAATATGCCACTTGCTATGAAGTATCAGCTATAGTAATCACTCTAGCAAATTTCTTCACTAACTGGTACAGTTAGCCTGATTTCTTATGCTATTACTTCCTAAATGTGCAATAACAAGGAGTGAGTCACCACACCATACATGTGCAAGATGAACATAATTATATATCATGCTACAACTGATGCAATATTTGCTCTGAGACAGTTGATGGAGAAATATAGGGAAGGTCAGAAAGAGTTGCATTGTGTCTTTGTGGACTTGGAGAAAGCATATGATAGGGTGCCTAGAGAGGAGTTGTGGTATTGTATGAGGAAGTCAGGAGTGGCAGAGATGTAAGAGTGGTACAGGATATGTACGAGGGTTATGTGATAATGGTGAAGTCTGCAGTGGAAGTGACAGATCCATTTAAGGTGGAGGTGGGATTACATCAAGGATCAGCTCTGAGCCCTTTCTTATTTGCAATGGTGATGGACAGGTTGATAGACGAGATCAGACAGGAGGCCCCATGGACTATGATGTTTGCAGATGACATTGTGATCTGTAGTGAGAGTAGGGATCAGGTTGAGGAGACCCTGGAGAGGTGGAGATATGTTCTAGAGAGAAGAGGAATGAAGGTCAGCAGGACTAAGATAGAATATGTGTGTGTGAATGAGAGGGAGGATAGAGGAATTGTGAGAATGCAGGGAGTAGAGTTGGCGAAGGTGGATGAGTTTAAGTACTTGGGATCAACAGTTCAGAGTAATGGTGAGTGTGGCAGAGAGGAGAAGAAGAGAGTACAGGCAGGGTGGAATGGGCGGAAAAGAGTGTCATGAGTGATTTCTGACAGATGGGTACCAGTAAGAGTGAAAGGGAAGGTCTACAAGAGGGTAGTGAGACCAGTTATGTTTGTATGGGTTGGAGACGGTGGCATTGATAAAAAGGCAGGAGTCAGAGCTGGAAGTGGCAGAGTTAAAGATGTTAAGATTTGCACTGAGTGTGACAAGGATGGACAGGATTAGGAATCAGTATATTAGAGGGTCAGCTCAGGTTGGACTGTTTGGAGACAAAGATAGAGAGGCAAGATTGCGTTGGTTTGGACATGTGCTGAGGCGGGATGATGGGTATATTGGGAAAAGGATGCTAAGGATGGAGCTGTCAGGTAAGAGGAAAAGAGGAAGTCTAAGATAAGGTTTATGGACGTGGTGAGAGAGGACATGCAGGCAGTTGGTGTGTCTGAGCAATATGCAGAGGACAGGAAGAAATGGAAACAGATGATCTTCTGTTGTGACCCCTAACGGGAACAGCTGAAAGAGAAGAAGAAGTCTACAACTGATGAAGTGGAATATTCTAAGCAATCACAATGTGAAGTCATAGTCTTGCAATATCTACTAGTATAATATTGTCTAATGTCTTCCTGTCCAATTGTAGTAATTTATTGTGTTGTTAATATTTTAATTATTACTTTGTGTGCATTAGTCTTACTGTCATTCAAACTATGTGTTCATTGTTATGTCTTGCATGAGGACCAAAGCAATGTAATGTCATTCAGCTTGCTCTGCTGTGTATATCTGATCAAGAATGAAGTTTACTTTGACTTAATATCGGGGTACTTCTGAAGATTCA
This sequence comes from Protopterus annectens, assembly GCF_019279795.1. Classification (NCBI taxonomy): domain Eukaryota; kingdom Metazoa; phylum Chordata; order Ceratodontiformes; family Protopteridae; genus Protopterus; species Protopterus annectens. Next base: position 777,484,810 of record NC_056744.1, read on the forward strand.
AAAGGAATCCAAAGAGAACTGTGGTAACACACTTCTGGCCCAGGCAACTGGGCTTTTCCCTTCTTTCAGAAATGGCCAGGGGCAATTACCACAATCTTCCTCACTGAGTGGATCTATTCACACAGGAACAGTGGTGTTTCATGGACACCAGAATAAATCATCTTCAGTTGACTGCCTGGATGACAGGCTCTTAATTCCTTCTAGGCAGCTGTTTACTGAGAGCGTGTAGCAGGAACTAATGGAGGCAAAAAAGCCTACTACTACAAAATCATATATTAGCATTTGGGAAAGGTTTTCTATTTGGTGCCAACAACATAACCAACGCCCATTCGGGGCTAGATGTTCTCTGGTTTTACAATATTTGTATGAGTTACTATCCTATGGTTTTTATTACTGCTCTATCAAGGTTCATTTATCAGACAGTTAAGCTTATCTGCCCATAGATCCTTCTCTTTCAGTGTCATGTCAAAATGTTCTTGAAAGGAGTTTTGCATAAGATGCCTCCAAGAAAACCACTGGCCCCTCCTTGAGATCTTAATTTGTGTTAGGAAAGGTAAGACTTGCAGGATTTGAACTAGCTAATCTGACTGTCACGAGGCTCTTAATATGGAAAAAGATTTTTACTGACTGCTTTGACCTTTGCAAGAAGGGTATCCGAGCTGCAAGCACTTATGGTGAGTTAACCGTATCTCATTTTCCATAGGGACAGGATTTCTTTGAGAAATAATCATTTTCTTATGCCTAAAGTGGTACCCATGTTTACTTTAAGACAAACTATCCATCTCCCCATTTTCTTTCCTGAACCTAAAAATGAGGGAGAAAGGATACTCCATACCTTGGATGTCCACAGACAATTCAAGTATTAGCTTGACTAAACTAAGTCTTTCAGATCTTCAGATTCCAATTGTTCATTTCTTGTGAAGGCAAGAAGAGACAACCTATGTCAAAACAGATTATTTCCAAATGGTTGTCCAAGGCTGTTACCTTTTGTTATACCCATCATAACAAAATTACTCCAGGCAGGGTCAAAGCCCAATCTACCAGGGCCTTGACTTCATCTATAGCTTTTTAGAAAGTGTTGGATTCTAGGAGTATTCTAGAAACTGCTACTTTGTCCTCTATACATACCTTTACAAAGCACAATAAGCTTGATTACTTCTCAAGGTCCACATCAAGCTTAACTAGGACCATTCTCCTGCGGCTCCTGGACTCTTCTCCTTCCACCTCCTAAATGTAGTTAGCTAAGGTAATCTTCCCATATAGATAAGGCTAATGCAGCAGTGATCAATACAAGGATCATAGTACAGTGTAAGTTAAATTTACCATAACAGTAGATGTTCAAATGGTCATGCTGCAGTAACCACTCCCTCCCTCCATCCCCATTGTTTTTTGGTGTGTTTTTTTATGCCAGAGTGTGAACACTTTTTTTTTGTTGTGTCTTTTCATGGCTTAGCCTCACTGATGCTGCTGGTAAGAAAGCTCTGATGGACTTTGCATCCAAACTTATCATTTAGTCAGCTCAGCTTGAGCTGCATGACAGTTTGAGCACATGGAAGGTGCCCTGAAGCTTTGGAAGTTGGCTGGCTGTTATATTCTCGACAGGATATAGCCCTGCTGCTGCTAGGTTTGTACTAGGCTAACTGCCCTCGTGGCCCATTTTAAGCCTAACCAATTACCAGATGTGAGAATCAAACCCTGCACCTTGTGTCTGTAAGGTAAATACCTTAACCATTATGCCAACCTCCCACTATAAATTAGTACCAGGCTAACTGTCCTTGTGAGCCATTCCAAGAACAGCCAATTACCCTATGTGAGAATCAAACCCTGCAACTTGTGCCTATATGGTGAACACCTTAGCCACTATGCCAAGCTCCCACCTAAAGCTATTGCAGCAGTGATCATTCGAACATCTACTGTTTAGGTAAATTCAACTTATACAGCTGTACTGTCTGCATTCCTCTTTGTCAATGTTTGCATTTTATATTTGCTTGCCTGCCCCAGCTATCTTCCATACTGCCTCTCTCCTTCCCACACAAGCTCCATGTTACCTTCCCATTTGCCCTTATTCTTAAAAAAAAAATAAACTGAGCATCCATCCCACAAAAAAAAATGCCTTTCTTTTCCCTAACAAGTAATTTGTTAATGTTACCCTTGTGCCTGTCTTCCTCTGTGTACTATTTTTCCTTGTCAGCCTTTACTATTTCCCTCTTTCCTCTCCATTAATATAATGACCTGAGCCGGCACTTTGTTGTGCTGGCCCCCTGTGGCCTGCTCACAGTACCTAAGCTGGCACTATGAAGCACTTTGTTGCATGTGTAAGTGGGCACATATCCTTTTGCACACTACCTTACTGTTCTTGTCATATTGATCATGTGACTTCTCATAGAATAGCAACATTGTTACTGTTCAGTAGCACAACTGCTGACATTAATGTGGCTCCTCTATGTTACTCTGCAACCATATTCTCAGAATGATGGTGGTATACAGGTTATCTTACAGAAAAATCTGCAATGAACAGTTCTGCACTAGGAGATCTTTGATATTTGGAACCATGCCACAACACTGTAAATGTTTCTGAATGCTTTCCCCTCCACAGTTTTGTCCCACTCTGTCAGAAGGTAAACAACTGAAGTGGAATAGGTTATATTAACCTCATAAGATCGCTTCTAAGTCAAACTGTCATACCTCTCAACCTCTTAGCTCAAGTAATCTGGACAAAGACAAGAAATTGGAGGGACAAATTCCCAAAATCTGGGAGAGCTTTTAAATAGTATTCTTATAAGCTTAAAAAGTTGCTAGAATAACAGGTTTTGCAAGAATATGCATTTTCTGAAGCACGTGAAGTCTGAAACTCAAATGGTTTTCTTTCTTTTGTGATTTCAGTCCTCGGTGATTTGCCAGAAAACTGAAATTTTAGAAGGAACACACCAAAGTATAAGGCATAAATTTAGACAGTTGAGAGGTATGCAAGCTGTTCATATGGGGCTTCTCATTCAAAGTCACATTTTACCATCTGGATGCTTTTCTTGGGCAATACTGTTCAACAGAAAATAAACTAGCCTGGAGTGCCATGACTAAAAAACAACACTTAAAAAAGGGCCACTTTAAACTCACTGTTAGCCTTTGACACAGTATCATTTGTGGATGAAACAAGATACTTACTAGTTAGTGGACTGTACGTTTAAAAGTGTGTTAGTAAAATGATAGCCATTATATGTTCTTTCTTTTTTATCAAAGAATGGCATGCTTGCTAACGGAATAGTAAAATGTATCTTGCCTTGCTTTATGCATCATATATTACACTTTATGGAACATTAAAATAGGGCAACACATTGTCATTTTTCATTAATCCTATTACCCTTACCATATTTTGAATGTGTACACTTTGTTGAGGAGTTCTCATGCCCAAGAAAAATAGAAGAGGATTTGAGTGGGGTCTTAAGCAATCACTTTTTCAGGTAGCACCACTGTGGCAGGTGTCCATTTTAATTACAGATACAAATAGGATTACAGTCAAAAAAAGTCATTGTGCTGTTCATAGTGGCAAACTGAGATGGAAAGAAGTAGAAAGTTCACCCATCCTTATGTATGAATTATGACCATCCTCCTGTTCAGAGGAGGGATTTGTGTGTATGCCTGCAGCTGTCCCAACTGCCTCCTCATATCTTATTCATCGCTGGCACATTCTTCCACTGAAATTCATCCAAAGGAGCCACTCAGTCAGAAAAGCCCTATATCAAATGACATAATTTTTCAATGGAGGAGGGGTCATCATTTTCTGCAGTCACAGCATACCTCCGTAAGCAGAAATACTTCAGAAACAACCATAATGCAATTATGTGGGGATAAAAAAGAATTGGCTTCTATTTATTTCTTATTCTAACTTGTGTAAAGTATATGGATACTCTCATCCATACATACATTTAAAATGTATCTTTTTAAATAATTAAAAAAGCAGACCCATTAAGCAGTGCCTTAATATTAATAAAGTACTAATGATCCTAAGACAGACCACTCCCAGTGAAATCATGTTACAGGAGCAGTGACTTCTTAAAGGAACCTCTATTTCTTCAGGCAAAGAAAATATTGTTAGGGTTACAGGATAGTGAGAAATTGGTCACAGTGCGATTAACCTCTCAACTGCCCAGATTTTCTTAGAATGTCCAGATTTTTTACTCATATTTTCAGTCTGCTCCTCATAAAATGTATGGTTTTCAGGCAAATCATTGAGTAATCAGTACATAATAGACATTTGAGTTTTAGACTTTATGTCCTTCAGAAAAATGCATGTTGTCACAAAACCTGTTAATCTAATAAATTGCTAAGTTTAATTTATAAGAGCAAGATTTAAAATCTGTCCCTATTTTTAAGCCCCCCCCCCCCCCCATTTTTTGGCTTTGCTCAGATTTCTTCTGCTAAGAGGCTGAGAGTTATGTGTAGGTGAGCTGTGATGTCTTTGGAAACGCTGTTAAATACTGGTGAACAGTGATTTAAATTACCATGTTTCAGACATTTCTCCAAACGTGAACCAAAATTAATCAAAGTCATACTTGCAATAATGTTAGGAACTTGTAAGAGTTTGTCTAGGACCTTTGTAAACACATTCAAAGGAGAATTTCTAAGGATTGTTTTGGGTAACCAATCTACTTGTTGGGAGTTTAGTCTCATATAAACAAGTGCACAGGTCATTAGGATGCAGGCAGGCAGATTCACAGAAGTGATCTGAATGCAGTACCAATGATAGGCAAGCAGCTCATGAACTGAATCCCAAACTTGCTGGCCTATGCTCAGCACAAGACAGATAAGGCTGGCAGGGGTTAGGATGGAGCACCAAACAAACAGGCTCGCATAATGTTGCTGTGACTGCAGAATAAAATAAGCATCTGATATGCCACAATCATGCAGAAAACAAACAGTAAGGACAAAAGCCAATGACAGGGCAAACTGGATAACATTTATCAGGCCCACAAGCACCCATAATTGTGGTCAAGATCATGGGACATTCCTGCATGCCAAATAACTTCTATAGACAGTGAAGAACTTGGAAGCCAGTAGGTTGTTTGCAGCCACAGACAGTTTCCCAGTAGCTAACATTAAGGGTATTTTTACTGTATGACAGTCCATTCACTCCCTGTTACTAGTCTAGATTGCTCTGTAGTGCAGTTTCATTTACACATGACACTCTAGTTTAAGTGGCTTCACTGAGAAAGGCAGACTAGCATGGGGCCAACAGATGTGTCTCCTTTGAGACACAACATGCAAATTACATCTGCCTTACACTTCTAGGCTCCAGGACAAGGATTACACGTACTTAGAGGGACAGAACATGGCATCACTGGACAGACATTTCAAGCAAATGTATGTTCAGGATGGTTCTTGCATAATGATGCCTGCCTACATAATGGCCAGTCTGTGACATTGGGACTGATGTCACTCTGCGATTACATTACTGTCTTCTACTGGGAAATACTGGTGACTGTAAAACATACACTTCCTTGTCAGTGCATATGTGGTAGTGCAGTTCACCAATACTGGTGGTGGTTAGTGCTACTATCAATGGGAACATGTCAGGTTGCAAAAGCTGGTTTTAGCAAACTTGATCATTCTGTAGTCAGCAAAATTGTCTTCAGTGGCAGTGGACTATGCCTTTTTCTCCACTTCTGTATGACCCTGGAGTTGGTCAATATAAGTTTGGGGGGTGTGGGGGTGTCCCCCTGCAAAAAGAAAAAAAAATTCCTGAGGATGTTTGCTGAAGGCAGTCTCAGCAAACATTCATTGTTTTCACACCCTCAGAAACTGCCTTTTGTCAAGTTAACAAGAATCCCTATCATGCAGCACGGTTCCCATATGTGCTGTTATGAAACTGTTTGCCAGAAAAGGTCAACTATATACCACTTAAGGAAATACACCAATACAACTCTGCCCTGCTAATAGTGATACTGGACACTATATGGCAAAGGATAGGACTTCTTGTTCAGCTCTTTCTTTCCTTCAGCTCCTGTCTTTACAAAGTGGCATCGCTAGTACTTATTCATAGAAGCCCTTTTGCTTCCAGGCCTGCCATTATATCCTTATTGTTGTGTGCAAACTTGATAAAATACTGCTCCATCTCTTGTATCTTCAGTCACATGTCATGACACTGTATCAATTCAACATGTCTGGGAGTTCCTGAATTGCATTATTCTATGTAACCCACATTATTTTGTAGGCTGTGTAGGGATATTCTGTTTATCTGAGGTTTTCTAATGTTGTGCAGCCATTAGAAAGTTGTCTTAGCAATGCAGGTACATAGTGTTAGGGATTTTCCTTTACCTAGCAGACTGTGGAATAGCAGTAGCTAAATTTAGGTCTGCATCAATGTGTAGTGTTCATTCCTGTACACTGGAAGGGTCATGAACTGCTCCAGCCTTTGTGCCCAGAATCTTCAGAATGGTAATTCTTACCTGATACTGCACTGCATTACAGTTGATGTTGTTGCTTGTTGGAAGGTGTACATTGTCAGTTTGTGAACAACATAAGGGCAAATATTCACTTTGTCTGTGTCTCATTTGCACATGTACAGAGCACCATATTCTTCTGGGGTGCATATTATCATATTCTTTTTATGTGTGCTAGAGTTAAGCAGTACATCTTACATTTGTGATGCATATCCTGAGTTTATAAGGCCCAGTGTGCACATACATGTATGTGCATGTGTGTGTGTGTGTGTGTGTGTGTGTGTGTGTGTGTGTGTGTGTGTGTGCGCGTGTGGCTGTAGTCATTTGTCCTTCTTTGGATATGGTTCTGGTCAACTATCCTTCTGTCCATATACCTTTAGATATCCAGCTATCTAGAGGTTCCCATCTGGCATTTTAATCACTTGTCAAAGATCATCTTGTAGCAAGTGTTAAGACTTTCTTCAATTAAGCACTATGAATTTGGTCTGCATGCATTTTATGTCTACCAGATCAGTGTACATGCATATGGTCGATCGGTGAATGGTCATGAGGGTATGGCTGAAAGGAGTGCGGCAACATCTCAAAAATGCGATTGCAAGTGTTGCGAATTGCAAAATCCTGTACCCGTGTTGACCCATGTTAGCACTCATTTTAGGGTGTAGAGTGGTCGGGAATGTCGAATTCAGTGTTTTTACAACATTCTGACCATTCAGTGTTATGGGATTCATGGAGAAAAGTCAGTAAAATGTATGGTCCATCAATGTGCGCTCGACCATATGAATGTAAACCACCAGATCCTATGCAGATACAGATGCCCTAATCATGTCACAGTTTGTAATGGTTGCAACATATTAGTTCTACAGTCACCAGCAAGTAAATGCTGGTTAGCAGTAAAACTATTTGATCTGTCATTTATATTATGAATCTGTTTTTATCTAATGTATCTATATATAAATCTGTTTTTATCTAATGTATATATCTATTTATTTATTTTTGTTGGTCAGGAAAATGAAAAAAATTAAAATAAGCAAAACCCATTTTCAGCTGAGGCCTAGAGAGGAAAGCTCCACAGTTAAGTCACATATATCTGTTGTCCCTTGATATTCCTAGCCCTCCCTTTGACTTGAAGCTGTACATGGACAAATAATCAGATTGTAGAGTGTTAATGATTATTATATGTTCTACGGTCTAGCCTTGCTGTAGTGTATTAATGACCATTATATGTTTTACTGTCTATCCTTGCTGTAGAGTGTTTTGAGCAAGATATCAATGTTCCAGCATAATAGGATGTTTATGGCTTAGATATATGCTTGTACTCCCAGCCGTGTGTAGAGTGTTATTGACTACTGTATCGGAGTTTCACTGCCAACCCTCATTTTGTATACTTTACCTTCTATTTCTGCAAAATCTTACTACCTCTATCTACTATTCATTATTCCCTTTCTGCTAATTTCTCACTCCTTATTTCTCCCTCTCTCTACTTATCTCCCATCTCTATACCCTTACGGTAACTTACATTTCTACTTCCTACCTACTTCTTACCTCTGTCTACTATTCATTATTCTCTTTCTACTAATTTCACACCCCGTATTTTCTCCCTCTCTCTACTTATCTCCCATTCTCTACACCCTCACAGTAACTTACATTTCTACTTCCTAAAGGTCTGTCATGCCAACTGTCCTCCTCTTTTTCCCCTCACTCTCCACAACTAAAGTCTTCTAACCTGGTGTTCTCTTTTCCTCTCTTACAGTAAAGTGTTCCTGGTGCTCCCTCCCAGCCACAAAATCTAAAAGGAAAACCACCTGCTAACCTGAAGATACCCCTGAAGTTGACTGCTTGCCAGTCTTCTCAAAAAGCTTTAGGCTAAAGTAAAGTTTATGTATGTAGTCAATATCTATTTTTATCCTAACACCTAGAGTGCCTGTGGACCCCTCCATGTGAGAATCAGCAGCCTACTGCAGACTCTTAGCTACTCTCCTGCTCCTGAAGTCTTTTCCCTAAGCCCAATTCTGTTTGGGAAAACCCTTTTACTTATCTGTACTAGTTGCTATCTCCACTTAATCCACTAGGGGGGCAGTATTATACCAAATCAGTTTCTAACCTGCAATTTCTAAAGGTCATAAACCTTTGTACAACTATAAATATTTTCCCCCTGCAAAACTCTTAAGCAATTCCACCATTACCTTAGTAACTAGAACTTGTAACTTATACAAGATACTTTAAATAAGATAACACACTGTCATTTCTACTCTAGTTGGCTATAACCTCAAAGACAGGTGATACTTTTTTCTGATGATCCTACCTTATTTGCTCTTCCTGCTCTGTTCGCCCTGTGGGCTCACTCCGCTCCCCTACTCTACCCCCTAATCCCACCCACCCCTACTCTTCCTAACCTTATACTTCCTTAGCCACACCCCCTCCCCATATCAACCAATTTCTCTCTGAATCTTGTTACATATTTATCTCATTACCAGTTTACTCATACCCACCCATTTTTCTTATCCCACTCTTTGGTTAGACACACCCTTATGTAGTCCTCCCCTAAATTGCTATTCTTCATCTCTCTACATACCCTACACCACCAACCATGACTCAAACTGTCTTCTATAGATATTGTAACCTACTGCTCATGTGTGCAATCATTAGCACTCTCCTAGTATCCTTCACCCTCTCATGCTATGAATACCAAAGCCTCTCTATACATTACAGCCCCTTAAAACAAGCAATACCTTCTTCTTCTCTAGCCTCACAAACCCATAGCAACATTACATTCTCATCATCCTACCTGCAAGCACAATTCCATAGACTAACTCACATTAAACATTTCCAAACCAGAAAAACTGACCCCACCCCATTTAAACTTGGGAAACTATCACAGAATCCCCAGCTCCACCTATTACTACATGTTGATATTCATCCAAACCGGGGCCCAGCTCTCTCACTTATAATTCCCAATCTTAATACCCCTCCACCTCACATATACCTAATAAAACCACAAACTCTCTTCTCATTGCACACCTTAATATACGCAGCATAAATAAAGTCACTGAGCTGCATGCCCTGCTAGATTTATATTCCTACGATATCCTATGTTTAACAGAAACCTAGCTCAAACCAGCTACCAAGGATAATGATATTCTCCCACCAGGCTACAACATCTTGAGACTAGACTGTCCAAATAAAAAGGACAGGCTCCCAGTCAATTCTAACAAATCCATATAATTTTCTCATACATCCCCCCAGGAAATAACATAAATACTCTGGAAAATATCCTTAGTTGGCTCTCCTCAGCTTTCCCTCAAGAAACCATACTCTTAGGGGATTTCAATATTGACTGGAATTGTTGTTCATCTGTAAATCCAACTACGCACATCAATCTTTATGGCTTTCAGCAAACCATCTCCTCCCCTACCAGAACCCACAAACCTAGTAACAAACAACACACCCTAGACTGGATACTAGTTAACAGTAGTACCCAACTATACAAAACAGGCTTACTCCCTGACAATATTAGTGACCATTCCCTGACCTTTATATCCAGACAAAAGACAACAATTCCCAGCCATATTAACCTTAGAACCACAAGAAACAAGAAAAATCTGGATCCACTTAATTTTCAGGCTGTACTTAAAGTGTGCAATTGGTCACCCCTAAAGACCTTACCTCTTGATGAAGCAGTCTCATACTTCAATAACAAATTTTTGAACACCATGCTCCCTGTCGTACTATTAGAATTAGAAACAAACCTGCTACTTGGCTTACTAAGGAGACTAGACAAAAAATGAAACAGAAATAAATCCTGGTCCAAATGGAGAAAAACTAAAAACCCTAATGATCACCTACATTTTAAACAGCTTAGAAATGCTACAAAAAAAATCAATATTTTTGGATAAAAGAAACTATTACCTTAAGTTCCAACAGACCCAACATCAATTCTGGTCAGGATTAAATAAATTGCTCCACCCTGGACAGTCCAAAACACCTACTCATTCCAACTTGTCTCAAAACTCTCCCACCCAGATTGCTGATATTTTTAACAATTTTTTTCTCTGAAACAGTTACCACTTTAGCTAATACCCTACCCCCCCCCATACCATCATTTATCACAAATGAGACAGCCCTCCCAACAAACCTGCCACACACACTACACTTCCAACTAGTGCCAACATCACTCATACGTACCTTACTCTTCAAACTTAAACCTTGTACCCCATCAGCTGACCTCCTTCCAACTAAATACCTGCAAATGACAGCTGGAGTTCTTTCCTACCCTATTTCTTTATTAATTAACAGAACCATCACTGAATGCTCCATCCCATATCTTTGGAAAGTCTCTCACATTATACCTCTCCATAAGGGTGGTAACTCAAACGAACTCTCAAACTTCTGCTCCATAGCCCTACTTTCCCCACTTGCAAAAATTATGGAGAGATGTATTCACAGCCCAATACTTGATTACCTCCTCCAAAACCACCTACTAGTGGACTTCCAACATGGCTTTAGGCCATTCCATAGTACAACAACACTCTTATCCTTTACTGACTCCATTAATAAAAAAAGTAACAATAACATACTGTCCTCAGCCCTCTTTATTTATCTCTCAAAGGCATTGGACATGGTTAATCATCAACTACTGTTAGAAACACTTAAGTCTCTCTCATTTGACACCCAAGCTGTCAAGTGGTTAGAGAATAGACAGCAAGCAGTCCTTTGGAATAATAAACTATTACTCCCTATCTCTCTCATTGTCCCGCAGGGCTCCATTCTGGGACCTCTCCTATTTACCATTTTTATTAATGATCTGAAAACATCCATTCCACTAGCCACCTGTATACAATACGCCAACAACTCAACATTAATTTTTAGTGCTTCCTCACCTGCAGAGCTCCAAGTTAAGACCCAAACAGTATTTAATCCCAAAAAAACAAAACTATTATTATTTACTCCCACCCTTTAGTCCTCCTCTATTAACTTTACAGTCACATCCAATAATGGTACTACAATAGCTCCTGATATGACCACCAAACTTCTAGGGGTTACAAGTGATCATAATCTTACCTTTGAAACACATATTAACCTAACTGTTAAATCAGTTAATAGAAAATTTGGTTGCTTTATAGACTCAAACCCTTTCTCACAGCCTCAACTAGGTCCACTATCGCCCAAACTCACCTACTCTCAACCCTTCTCTATGCCTCCCCAATTTACACAAAGATCTCCAAAAGCAATATCCATAAATTAGTAACATCCTGTAATAACATAGCCAAATTTGCTACTGGTTCTTCATTTAGAACCCATCACTGTCAGAATCTTAAACTATTAGGTTGGCTAGAATTACAAAATCAGATTCTATTACAAAAACTTACCATCACTCATAATATTCTGCATCATCCCTCAAATACTCCCATACTCTGTAACCTTGTTAGCCCTTACAAAAACCTAACCACCCTACCAATCTGCCAATAGGGTATTAGTATCTACCCTAAAATCCAACAATAAGTCTGGGGAGTGCTTGTTGGGAGGGTGGCCTAATGGTTAAGGTGTTTTCCTTACAAACACAAGGTGCAGGGTTTGAGTCTCACAAGGGATAATTGGCTAGGCTTAAAATGTCCCACAAGGGCAATTAGCCTAGTATTAATCTATGAACCTATGAACTAACTCTATTGGTAATTTATGGAACAAGCTTCCAACTGAACTAACTTCCATTTCATCTACAACCACTGTTTAAAAAGCACCTATGAATCCTCCTAACTTCTCAATGGCTATGCCCTTGCTTGAATCCAGACTAACAGTATTCACTGTTTCCAGTACCACCTCTGCTGCCTATTTTACCTACTCACTGTAGCCTTTGTTTCTTAATTCCTATGAATCTACTGAAGAAACTCACTTCCCATGAACCAATGTAAAAAACAAAACAAAAAAAATTTTTTTTTGTTTTTGTAATGTAGTTATTTTCACAAAAGTTTTTATAGCTATGTTAAGTATAAATCTTTTCATTAACTTTTTTTCTGGAGTTACTAATGTAAATTTGAAAACGTGTTTTATTCTGTGTGTAATCACTCTGTTATGATTCTATAATCTCTTGGATCTTTTCTCCCTGGGCCTCCACTGAAAATGGGACATACATCCAGACGGGCTTTCCTGGTCAACAAATGTAAAATAAATAAATAAAAATAAATATTATATATAAGTAAAACTTTTTTACATGGGCAGTGCATTTTACATGAAGAGTATACATTTTTTGCATGAAAATAAAAGGAGTACATGTAGTGAAAACAGTAAGAGAAATCTACATGCACTAGATAAACATCTCAAAAGAATGAAATGGTAAGAGAAACAGTGCATACAATGTGTACATCTGTTCGATATATATGGAAGTAAAGAAATAGAACTGAAACTGTTTTCTTGGAGGGTAGTAATTGTAGATACAGGTAAATTTGATTTAGAAATAAGAATGAAAAAATGTAGGCTGATTAAATGATGGGATAGACAAACAGAGGAGGGTTAGTGAATGAGGTGGGAAGAAGGCAGTGAGAAAATACAAAGTTAATCAGATTTTATGAGGTAAAATAGAGTAGATGTGTTAGAAAGTAGACAGCTGTTAGACTTGTTGGTTAACAGAGATCAAGGATGAAAACTTAGCCAGGCGAGCAGGAAGAGTAGAACCAGCTTTAGTTTAGGAGTTGTTTAAGCGGGGTTCTAAATCTGTTAACTGTGTCTGTTTTAAGTATGCAGGGATTTTGTTCCAGAGTTCTGACACATAATGGGACTACAGGCAGTCTTCAGCACCACTGAATTATTTTCTGAGACATAGTAGGAGTTTGTTGCTGCAATCGCGGTGGTGCAGCTGTTAGCATTGTCGCCTCACAGCAAGAGGTTCTCCCATTAGATTCTCGGCTGGAGCGCCTTCTGTGTGGAGTCTGCATGTCCTTCCCACAGTCGAGTGACATTTAAAGACATGCAGGTAGGTGCGTATGTGAATGGGTGTGCCTTCATTGAAGATTGGGTGTTGGGCTGGCAACTTGGCACCGTAAAAAATCCACTGCCGATCATGAGTGGACTGGGAAAAGCCGAAAGACATTACTTTAGTAGGAGTTTGTTGCTAGAGCGAAGATCTGCTTTCATCAGGTTTTAAGTTTAGGTGATACCTTAAGTTCTGATTCAGGAATAATATTTTTGGCATTGTGTTAACAGTAGCATGTACTGCATTCTACGAAAATTATCTTGGTTGTTATGCAGGCCCAATCTA